>NW_010331488.1:35039-41850 GCF_000700745.2 Antrostomus carolinensis
CCTCCTTGCCTTAAATGTTTAAGTTGCTTTTGCTTTTAAAATGCAAAAGGGGCTTCTTTGCTGATGTGTTTATGATCTCAGGGGAGGATTTATTATCTGCCGGCTCCAACTCTGCAGAGGAAAGGGTTTGTGAAGAGCTGGAGAGGTTCCTGGGCTCGTCTCAGGGTGCTGGAGGAAAAAAAGGTGCAGAAGGGATTTTGGGATAAGGGGGGGGTTGATTTGGATGAGAGCCAGTCTTGCTGTATCTGAGCTGGGAAGAGGGAAGAAAACGCTGTCAGAGCAGGACGAAAAACTTCCTCCAGACCTTTCCCTGCTTTGGGCAGGGGTTTTCCCGAGGGGATGAGCAGAGCTGTGGGCTGGGACCCAGCAAGTCAGCTTACCAGTGTAATGAGTTTGGCATCCTCAGTTCTCTGGGGCTGAGCCTGTCATTTGGGAAGGGTGGGCAGTGACTTCCCAGAGGTGTGAGCAGGTTCCTCAGCACTTACATAAGGGCAGGTTGGGGAAGTTGTGGGCAGGATGGAATCTTCACATTGGAATAAGCTCTGCTTTTCCAGAAAGATGATCAACACCTTCACGCAGCTCTGAGCAAGACCATCTTTGGTGTTTGGAAGGCTCCAAAGTCACTGGTGGAGGGAAAGGATGGGACTGACTGTCCCCTTGCCCCTCCCAGGTGAACACAAGTGACTGCAAGCCCACCTTTCCCATCTCATTTTGGGGCTGGGACATTGAGTTTGGTGGAAGTTGGGGTTGGAGTTGGGTGGCTCAGCTTGTGCTGATGTGACACCAGGCTTTGCCTCTCTGAGCATCAGCTGAAGGTGCTAAATCCATCTTTGGGAATGAGCGTCTTGTGAGTTGGGTCACCAGTTTGTCTGTTTGCTGATGTCTTCTGAAGTCATTGTTGTGCCACCTGGCTGTGTGGGGACCAGCCCAGCAGCCACCAGCACAGTTCCTGAATGGCAATTGAATTAGAGGAGATCTTGCTTAAACAACTCTTCCCCCCCCGCCCTCCACTGGCCCAAGGGCTCCCTGAACAATTGTGAAATGAGATCTTTATCATTTTTATTAAAAGCTGTACATAAGGCATCACCATTAGGCTGGATAGGAGGAGGGAAGGGGGGGAATTCCCTTATGGCTCCCCTCTTCTTCCCCCTGAAGTTTAATTCATAGTGGTGGGATGCAAAAGCTCCCCAGAGAGTGATGGATGGTGGGAAATGAAGAATATGAAGGAGCTTTATTGAGCCCATCAATCTCGGGCGAGGCTGCTGCAATCAAAGGCCCAGCCTGTTTCGGCAGAGGTTACACAGAGGAGCAAAGAGATCAGGTTTCGGGAAAATGTAGGACATGGAGGAGCTGCGAAGCTGGTGAGCTCCTGCCCTGGCCAAAGGAGCCAGCGCCTGCAGAGCAGGGTGGAGTGGTGGCCTTGCCCTGGATGGGGATGGTGCTCCTGCTGAGGTTTTGGCACACCTGCCTCTCCTCCTCTTCTGGGACACTGGGCTTTGCAGCCTGGGCAGGAATAGGGTGGTTAACTCTTCCCTGTGCCACCGTGAGACTGAAGACACTCATCATATGCTTCTCCCCAGCCAAAATGTTCATCTTTCCATGTGCCAGTGAGGTCTCTGCTCCAGCACAGCACCAACCCTATTTACCAGGGCTATAGGAGACCAGCTGGGGTCCAGGCTTGGATATTCCCATGTCGTACCATTGCTTATCTGGCCTTGTGCTGCCGTGGCTTGCCTGGAGGTGTCCAGCAGATGGGTTGGAAGCTCTGAAGCACCTCCTGATTTCTCCAGACACCTGGGGGTTTTTTTTGTGAATGATGACCAAGATGTTGCCACCCTGTGTGCTGGGACACAAGAGAGGACCTTCCCCTGGAGTGGGAGAACATCCATCTCATGATAATGAGCAAGCTGGGCTGGAGGAATTGAAGATCAACTGGTGCTAGGATAGTGTTGACCCACCTTGGTCCCATACTCAGTCAGAGATGGCCAGCAAAGCCCCAAGGTCTGGGTTGTAGGAAATACTCTAAGCAAGGATGTACTGGAAGGCGAGCTGACACACCACCTGGAGAGCTTTTCAACTTGGTCTCGTGGTGTTGCTGCCTGCTGTGGATTCAGGCTGTGGCTTGCCTGTTGGGGCTTCCTGACAGCCACACATCCCTCTTGCTGAGCCTTTCTCTCCTTTCCTTCCTGCTTTTCTGTGCCTGCTGTGTCCCCCAGCAGCTGACAATCAAGGCATTGGCAAGGTGGCTTCTCCGGGCTCATTCAGAGGTGGGTCATATGGGGTAGTGCTGGTGGGTAGGTAGATCTTGCTTTCTGCTGATTGCCCTTCTCCAGGTGACTGCACAGGGTGGTGAGAGGGGCACAGGCAATCCCTCAGTGGCTTTTGGAGCTGGTCCTTCATCTGAACTCTACTTGGCAGGGGAAATAGCATCCCCAGAAGGATGCTGCCCCATGGCTTGCTTGATCTGCCCAAACCCTGGTCCCCACTTCCCAAGGCAGGTGCCACATCCCTGCCACCCTTCAGTGACCCCATGGGAGGGGAAAGGGGCTTCCAGACATGTCTGTGCACTGCTATGAACTTTACAGGCTCCTTCTACCTTTTTACGGAGTGCTACATTCCTGGGAGGTGAGGTCAGAGCTGCTTCCCCAGGCAGGCGAAACCAAGGGATGGCTGGAGAGTCGATACCTTGTGACTGGGACATGCGCTGGGTGGGCTGAGGATGGGGTCTGGGGTCCACCAGAGTGGGCTACTCACCTGGGGCTGGTGGGGTCTGTCTTTCCTCTGCCAGAGCCTGTGCTGGTGGGGAGAAGGTTGGTGGTGGCACCGTGACGTGTACCAAATGCTGGGGTGGGGGGGACCTGCTTTCTAGCCAAGTTTTGACCGTCTGGGAAGGGAGGTGAAGGTCCCAGGTTTCATGTTCTGAAACTCCCTCAGAGGGAGTTCCTGGAGGGGACTTGAAGCCTGGTTGAGGATGTGACATCCAGCAGAGCATCAGGTCATGGGGCAGCGTGGTCATGGTGGCAAGTGTCACTTATCTGCCCAGAGACGGGGCTGCCTGTGGGGCCACAGCCCTGATTTGGGGAATCTCTTTGAAGCTGGCATGCTCTATCCATCATGGTCCCTGGTGAACACGAGCTGTACAAACAGCAGCCTGGAGCAAAGCTACTGGCTCCTACCCATCCTCTTGGAGCCACTGAGGAGCCCTGGGGGGTTTGGTGACATCCATGAGCTGTGGGATGAGGTGTCCCCAGGTCCTGAACTGGTTCCTGGGGGCTTGGCATTGCTACCCAGCACTTGGGGACATCTTTCTGATAGCGATGGTAGATGAGGTACATTGCAGCTTGTGTGATGTAGCTCTGGGACATCAGTGGAGGGTGTGGGGTTGTCTGGGCCAAAGCCATCAAAAACTAAGAGGGAGAAGGAGAAATGAGAGCTTGTTGGGTCTGGCTCTGTGACAAAACCTTCTTCCTTTTGATTGCTGCAGCAGGAGAGGGACTGAGGTTTCCTCCCAGGGCTGTGGTAGGTTGGATGCTGTGTGGGGCATCTGGTGGCACAGAGGGACACTGGGGACATGGGTCACAGGCTACCCAGCCATTGTGAGACTTCATCTTCAGCTAGCCTGTGCCGCCGAACCCAAAACTTGACCCTTGTGCCAGTTTTCAAGTTGTTGGCGTAGAAGCTGTTAAACAACCCAAACAAAGGCTCCGAGTCTATCAGCATCCTGTGGTGGGCAGGGAGCGGCTGGGGGCCAATTAGGTGTGCCCTGAGAGCTGGGGTTGTGTGGAAGGCGGGAGGGTTCAGCCCTTCTCCCTCCCTCTGAGTCCAGATAAAAGCTGGAGCTCTGAGGCACAGCTGGACTTTGAAAGCTTCCAGTCTACCCCAGCTGCAGGAGTGACCTGAGAAGATAAAAGCTCTTGGCTTGGCACCTCCATCCCTGCATTTCCAAAAGCCAAGGAGGACCCACCTTGGGAAAGCTCCATTGCTTCTGCCTCTGACTGCTTCTCACCATCTTACAGCCTGTAGAGGGAGGAAGGAGATGGCCATGGCAGCCAACAACTCTGGTGGCACACATGATGCTCCGCTGGACAACGATTTTGCCAGCACCGATGACCTCGTTTCCGACTGGTACATCTATGAAACCATGGAGCCGGCTGTGCCGCAGGATGAGTAAGTGTCCAGCCTCCCTGGTGGGTGCCACTTGTCCCCCCTGTCCCTGCTGGGGTCACCCTGGGCAGCTGCCAGCCTCCTGCCTGGCTGCTCTATCCCCTTTCTGTAAGTCAAATTCATGGTGTTAAACTGCTGCCCTGACCACTCTGAAGCCCCAAAAGTCTTTGCTGGCATAGAGAAGGTTCCTCTGGCTCCATGCTTCTGGGTTGGAAGAGATCCTCATGACACAGCCTTATGAATCTACCCCCTGCCTTAATCCTACCCCAGCTCTCCGTGTGCAGCTGTGTAGATTTTGGCTAGGGGTGAAGAGAGTTGGCAGCACACCATGGTCCCTTGGCAGGGCTGCTCAGCCAGGTCCCTGGATGGCGTAGCAACCCTGGACACATATCCTACCTGCAGAATAGAGCTGAGCATCCCTGGGTTTGCACAGATGTCTGGTTGCCTGCTTCCTTCCCCCTAAATTGGGGTGTCACTGGGTCTTGTGAAGCCTTTTGCTTCTCAACCCATGAAGATCTACTCTTGAACTGAGTGCACTCCCAAGAGCAGGGCTGTGTTTGACCCAGAAATGGGACCCCAGGGTCCAACCTTGCAGCAAAGACCCAGCACTTCATGTTCCCCTGGCTGAGTGCCCTTCACAAGGGCAGGAGAACTGCTACAGGGAGGGGAAACTGAGGCATAGAGAGACATGACAACTTATCCAAGGTGTCCCAACCAGGTGTCCCAAGGCCCATCTATCAACATCTATTGTCCCTCTGTTGACTTAGTCCTCTGTGGGTGGGTTTTATGCCACTCAGTTGACTGATACGTAGTCCTGGGGGCAAGCAGGAGGAGATCCCAGCAGTGATCAGCCCAAAGGGTTCCTCCTCATTCTTAATCTTCTGCATTGTGAAACGGCCTTTGAAATCTCCTTGCCCAGCCCTGGTTTCCGCAGGTGAACACCCCCACATGCATGACCCAAATCTCTGGGGTATTTACTGGTTGTCCTCCTTTGCAGCAAGCCATGGCTGGTGCAGGGATGGAGGCAGCAACGGGTGGTTTGCTTGTCTGATACCTCCTGGCTGCTCTGCATTTAGCTGCTGAAGCCCTGGTGATACCAAAGAGGATTTTGATATCCCTGTGTTCTCAGTCTTGAGGGTGGGTGTCCTGGATCTCAAAGCCTAGATATTTTGGGACAGCAGGAACTTTCTGGTCTATCCAAGGCCAGCTGTTGGCAGAGAAAAAAAAAAGGCAGAAATCAGAGCTTTGCTAGTGGCAGCTTGGTCCTATAAAGCCTTTTTCTGTCAGGCTGGTGACAGCCTTGGACATATGGTGTCTGAGAAATACTAATTTTGCTATCGGACCCTTCCCTGCAGCCTTGCTCATGAGGCTCTGCTCTGCAGCTGGTGTCCCATCTCTGCCCATCCCACTGGCATTGCGGAGTTTGGGAGGACACTAGGGCCTCTGTGGGGTCCCCTTTTGTGAGTTATGGGGCTCAGGGAGTTTGGCTCCACGGAACTGGGGTTTGCTGCCTGGTGTTGGGTGAAGATGGCTGGGCATGGTCATGTGTGACCTTGAGAAAGGGAGGAGGACTGCAGAAAAGCAGAGATCAGGGGATGTAATGGAGGCCAGAGAGTGAATAAGTAAAGCAAAGCCTGGCACACCTGCTTGGCATGGTAGATCCTGCATGGATCTGCCCTAGAAAGCCATCATCTCTGCCAACCCCCCAGCTCTGAGGCTGGTCCCTCTCCCAGCCTACAAGGGGTCTTCAGCCTCCCAGTTGGCATTTAATAAGGACAATGCCTCGGGCAGCAAGGAGAACTGCTGCTTCCCAGGCTGCATCCCTTGAAAAGACAGAGCCAGGATGGATATGGGTGTAGAAGAGGTCAAGGGGGTCTTCATCCTTTGTTGCTGATGTCCTGTTCAGCCTTGGTACATGCAGGGAGGTCACCCAGCCCATGCAGGGATCAGGTCAGGGCCACTCACAGGTGTTATCTCTTTCACTTGATCATAAAGTCATCTCGTGAGGATGATTTCATTCCTGGCTATCAGTGATTGTGTAGGCCAGATCTTCAGTGGTTTGGCTCTTATCATGAGACCAAAACCTCTATTGTCGCTGTGGATGTGGGCATTACCCCGGCACCTTTGCTTTACACTTTTGGGACTAAATCCAGCCACTTATGTTTTTTTTTATTTCCCTCTCTTTCTAGCATGTTTTCCAGCGTAATCCCAGAGTGTGATCCCACCATTTCTCCTAGGCTGTATCACATGTGCATGGCACCTGTCTCTGTAAGTACCTGCCAGGCCTTGCAGGGTGGGTTGTCTACCCCGATGTTGTATTTGCTGTTCCCCATCTTGGTTCATGCCCATCTACTCCCACATAGCAGATCTGGGGTCTTCAGCTTGGGCTGGAGAGAGGTTTGAGCTGGGATGCTCCAACAAGGGACCTAGACAGACTGTTTCGTGCCTGTAGTCAATGGAAAGCTTTGATTTATTTTGGGGTTTTTTTTCCCAGTATTGTCCCTCTGAGGCATTTAGAGCCCATAGCTCATCAGAGCAGGTTGAGACGTGCCTGTCCCTGCTTCAGTCATGGCTGGACTTAGGGTGTTGGATGGAGATGGTGTCTCTGAGGAGGCTCCCATCACATAGCCGCATGTCGACGCCCCCA
>NW_010331489.1:0-200 GCF_000700745.2 Antrostomus carolinensis
AATAGGAATGGGATGGGATGGAATGATGGAATGGGATGGAATGGAGTTGGAGTGGAGATAGGAATGGGATGGATTGTAATGGGTTGGGATGGGAATGGTGAAGGGAATGGAATGGAATGGGATGGAGTTGGGAATGGGATGGGGATGTGAATGGGATGGGGATGTGGTGGGGATGGAACAGAGTCAGGGATGAGATGGAG
>NW_010331489.1:278-487 GCF_000700745.2 Antrostomus carolinensis
CGGAGAGGGGAATAGGAATGGGATGGGGAAGGGAATGGGATGGGATTGGGGAAGGGACAGAGGTTGGGATGGGATGGGGTGGGGTGGGATGGAGCTGGAGATGGGAATGGGATGGGTCGTTTATATTTTTTTAAATAATAAATAGAGAAATGCCCCCCCATGTCTGGGTGACACGATTTGGGGTGTGGGGGTGGACCCAGACATTTGGG
>NW_010331490.1:0-3199 GCF_000700745.2 Antrostomus carolinensis
TAAAATAAAATAAAATAAAATAAAAAGGATACCCATTCACTCTTTGTATGTACGCTTTACTTCAAAGAATTCCAGGAATCTATTGTAAATCTAAAAAAACTCCTCAAGTCACCACAGCACATTGTTCCCCAAAGGAACAGTGGGTCAAATTCAAAATACCAGCAATAGAGTCACATTCAGAACTTTTTCTATAGAGCCTGGAATGGACAAAAACCTCCAAAGTCAGAGCTTAAGTCTTCAGGAGAAGAAAAAAGGTTGTGAACTTAAAAGAAAAGAGACCAACAGATAAATCCCCACTGAGTAATTATAAGGAGAAGCTCTCCCAAACATTAGCTAACTAGTACATAAAAGGCAATTCAGTAAAAACCACGGTCAAGTCAACTAGCAGATTAACATAAAGTCATAATTGGCTACGATCACCAAGAAAAGCAATCTGAAGAAAACAGAGAAAATCCAGGGACTGGTGAGAAAACTCCAATAATTAAAGGTATTTCAGTAAGGCAGACAGCACTCTGAGCGTGCACTACCCTTCTGAAATGATGATGCCCTTGTCCACCTCCAGCTGCTCAGTACTGTTGGCCTGCTGGAAGTTTTCATCTCATTCCTACGCCTACCAGCATCTGCTAACCTATTTCAGACAAAAAAAAAAGTCAGGTCAGCTCACAGATTATATATATAAAAAAAAATCACCACCTGTTTTAACCCACCACATTTTGACTGAGGTGGAATGGTAACAGTGAGACCCAACGCTAAGGGTGGTGGCACACCAGCCCTCCAGCACACAGGTAGGCAGGCAGCAAGTGATGGCAGTGGCTTCAGCAGCAGATACAGCCACCGCTTCCATCCAGACCTACCCTACAAAGACCAGTATTCCCACAAACAAACCACAACTATTTATTCATATTTAGTTAAGTGCCTGAAACACTCAGAACACCGGATTTGTTCAGTTCCAAACCCGGAGGAGCATATAAAGACACGCTTCCTGTGTCTTACATTGGTAACTCTCTGTGATACCCTCTAAACCATCAAGTTATTTTCAACTGGTAAGATTTTGATTCTCCAAACTGCCTTGGTTTGTTCTGTCACCCGATGATCCCTCCCCACCTGGGAAAGGGAATTAGGAAAAGAAAAGGAAACCCGCAGCTTGAAAAAAAAAACAGATTTAATGAAGTAACATGAACTAATAGTAATAAACTAATATAAAATACACAAAGTTATATTACTAACATAATATACACAAAGTCCAGTTAGAGGGCTGGAGCAGCTCTGCTGTGAGGACAGGCTGGGAGAGTTGGGGCTGTTCAGCCTGGAGAAGAGAAGGCTCCGGGGAGACCTTCTAGTGGCCTCCCAGTACCTGAACGGGCTACAAGAAAGCTGGGGAAGGACTTTTCATAAGGGCAGTTAGTGACAGAACAAGGGGAAATGGCTCTAAACTGAAATAGGGCAGGTTTAGATTAGATATTATGAAGAAATTCTTTGGTGTGAGGGTGGTGAGACAGTGTCCCAGGTTGGCCAGAGA
Source organism: Antrostomus carolinensis (assembly GCF_000700745.2). Classification (NCBI taxonomy): domain Eukaryota; kingdom Metazoa; phylum Chordata; class Aves; order Caprimulgiformes; family Caprimulgidae; genus Antrostomus; species Antrostomus carolinensis. The sequence continues at coordinate 1,520 of NW_010331490.1, forward strand.
AGCTGTGGCTGCTCCTCCCTGGAAGTGTTGAAGGCCAGGCTGGATGAGGCTTTGAGCAACCTGGTCTAGTGGAAGGTGTCCCTGCTGCTGGCAGGGGGGTTGGGACTGGGTGAGCTTTAAAGTCCTTTCCAACCCAAACCAGTCTGGGATTCTGTGATACTCAGCCAACAAAAGCCTGACAGTCACAACAAGCAGGAGAGCAGGCCACCGGAGCACAGTGACGGGCGAGACGCTCCAGGGATGACGGCCACTGAGGAAAAGAGGTTGTTCCCAGCGAACTTTCCAATTTATAGTGAGCAAGACATTTCTGGTATGAAATACTGCTGTTGGCCATCGTGGGTCTGCTGCCCTGGCTTTTGCTCCTCCTGGCTAACTCCAAACTGCTAAAGACCTTGATCAGTGTGGAAACTGATCACAAACTAGAACAAAGTGTCTTACCAACTCTGTTCTCACCAAATTGGGTGTTGTAGTCTTCTCAGAACACAGCTTTTCTGACAGAGAATTAATTCTGCAATTCTATCCCAGCAAAACCAGGACACCTACACAAGAGCATTTTTACCTTTTCCTACATAATTTACAAAATACCTAATTTTAACACCCCGCAGGCATCCTCTAACCAAAATGCTATCGTCAAGCAGCTTTACCATGGGTAACATAATGAGCTGCCACCCTCTTTCACCCACAGCCTCAGTAACGATTCCAAAATGATATTAGTGATTACCAAATGGATCCCCACTTTTTTGTGGTTTTTTTGCTGTACTAGTGGTATTTATGCTTCTTTGAAGGCAGATATTGTCACCACTCTACTCTTAACTGTGTCACCAAACTCAGCGTGAAGTTCAGACCAAGGATATCCAGTTAGTTTTGTAACTGCAGTCAAACTTATAACACTTCTTTTGCTGATGATGGTATATCCTGACCTGCTGATGCAAACCTACTACCTTAGCCAAAAATTTCATGAAGAAATAGAGTAAAGTGGATGCTAAATTTTTTGAGGACTTGTTAAACTGGCTTACATGAGACTGAGCAGCTTGGTTCAGGTAACACCACAATTAAAAGTTAACTATCTGGGAGGAGAGCAGTACGTTCTCTATCAAAAGCATCAGTATTTAGCTTTGAAAGAGAAAAGAAACCAGTATTTCTTTAAAAAGCCAAGTGTGTGGGTTTTTGAAAGGAACTACAGATGAGCAACATTTGATGTTTTAGGATAATGAATTTTGGAGTTATCTCACTGCCAAATCAAAACCAAATACCAGTAATATTAAGCTGAATATTATCTCCTTCTATTGACATCCCGGTAACTCAGAAATGACATTTTTCAGCATGTCATTTATAACTCAAAATCACTAAGAAATGACAGATATTTCACGCAGCCGCCAGACCGACTACCAGAAACTTTACTCCAAGACGAAGTTTTCAATCACACATAATTAGGAAAGCAAAGCTCAGGATGAAAACTGCCCGTCAAGCCCAGCTGTATTATTAAAGTCAGGACAATTATTGCTCACGCAGCAACTTTTTTTTGGTCATTTATGACTGTACAGAAAGTTGGCACGAGGGGACGGGGAGAACCGAACAGGTCTTGTTCTGTGAAAGCACCTGACAGCACCAAACAGCTTCAGCCGTGGCTGTGACTGCGTTTTGGGGGGAAAAAAACGCTTTAAGTTATTTATATAATGA
>NW_010331491.1:0-7157 GCF_000700745.2 Antrostomus carolinensis
CAGCTCTATTTCAGCTAAAACCCAGGACAGAACTGTAGCTGTTCCTAAAATGTTTCATTTAAAAGGAGCCTTTGTAATTGTTTTTTTGAACACGGGTTGCATTGCCAGTCATGGGGACTCAGTAGAGGCAGAGAAGTGTAGGTCACACTTTTCCCTTAAGCATGAATTCATGGTGTTTTCAAAATTTGTCCTTATTTCTACTGTTTCTTACTCGCATACCTGGAAATTAGAAATGGAAAGCAGTTACTTAAGCTCTTGAATATTCTGTGCTCACTCTCTGAGAACCAAATGAGCATGGGTTTTCTATAGAGATGTATAGATATGTATATATACACCCATGTTGTCAGGTATTTTGCTTAGTTTTTTTAAAACAATTCAGAGTATTTTTTTATGTTCTTCATGTAAAGCTGTGGATGACATATACGTGCTTTGGGAAATCCAGTAAAATATTTTCCTTGAAGTTTCAGGGTTTTTTCTCTATCTTGTATTTTTCACACTCCCAGCTTTTCACTTCACTTGCTTTTAGCTGCTTATTTTCCATGCTTGCAGTAAGACAGAAAGGTTGATCCTATCAGATACAGGCTGGTGCTTTTAAGAACCATCCTTGTTAATCTAGTAGAACAACTAGTGAGCAGCTTCCAGCAGGGCCGACTGTCCCCTCGCTCCTTTGCACGCCCTTGCTCAGAGTTAGCATCTCCCTCGAAAGCTCCCGGGCTACACGGTGGCCTCGCTGTTGCGGTGCCCACCTGTGCTGCCATGGCTGGGCAGAGCTTCCCAGGAGATGTTTCCTTTTTCCACCCTGTTCATCTCTGCACCCAAGCTTTAGTGCTTGCCCCTGAGCTGCTGCAGGCAGGCTGCTGAGCTGGGGCACCCCAGAAGGGAGAGCACCGCCCTGTCTGTGTGCCTCCATTGCCACTGTCTCATCAAAATGGGGCTTTTCGTTGTGTAAGTCAAGAGAGAACAGCCCAACTGAAGTGCTGCTGTGAGGCTGGTGCCTGGCACAGCTCCACTCCCCATCCCCTCGTCCATAGTTGACGCTAACATGGTATTTCATGGTGTGTGGAAAGAAAGAGCTTTTGCTACCAGCTAGAGACAGTACTGTCCTAAGGGACCCCACAGTGTTTTGTCCTTGAGACTGATCTCCACGGTCACTCTGTGCATCGCTTCACATTCTCCCGAAGGGGTGCCAGGTTCGTGGCACAGGGCAGCTCTGTGCACCAGAGGCAGAGGAAGGGGTGTCTTCTCCAGCTGAAAAGTGACCTAAAATCTTTCAGATGTGGTGTTTGTACTGTAACCTAGATTAATCCACCCTTCCAGTGCATATAATGGGACAGGAATTGTTGCTGAGATTTAGTGAGCACAGGCTACTGGCTCACTATGGGATGCCCTGATGCCAAATATGCATCTGAGATATGTATTTGAGGGAAGGTCCCTTTCAAGAACATCTACTTGAGCTGGGAACCTCGGGGGCTGGTTCAGTCACTGCAGACAGGTCCGAGTCATTAGCAAGAGTAAAGAAAAACCAGAAATGTTTTATTGCTTGTCAGTGTTTCCCCCTGTTACAGCACATGGGATGAACAGTCACTAGGAATTTCCTCAAGTTCTAATTATCTGTACAGGAGTAATAAGGGCTCTTTTGGTAGGTAAAAACACACAGGAGTGAGTAGGGGCTGTGGGGGTCTTGGCAGCTTAGTCGATGTGGCCACATCTCCCTCTCTTGGCTGCTGCAAGACGCCTTCAGCTTGGAGCCAGGAAGCGGGGATTGTCAGTCTTGGCTGCTGCTCAGCTGTGCGGAGCGGGCACGTCGCTCTGGATGGGTTATGAATGCGACTGGAGATGTAGAAGGATAGCCCCGAGGAATTGTTCCCAGAGGAGGCAGTTACAGCTGGCTGTGGGCTTTTTGCATATATCACAGAAATTTGGATAGAGGAAAGGATTTTTTTTTTTTTAAATATGAAACTGAGTCAGCAGTAGGTAAGTGCACTACCCCCTTTGCTCCCTCAGGTAGTCAGTGGGAAATGGTAAAGCACGAGCCCACCCAAGCATGAGGGTCACAACTGTAGTGGGTGTGTGAACAGCTACTCTCCCTCCTCCCCCCGACCCTCCAAGCAGACACACTTTGTCAGTAGAAATCTCCCTGTAACAGGCATCTATTATTCTTTGTTTGAAAGCTACCTGCTATATCTTGGGCACCGCTAGAATGTAACTGGAATTACACACCATACCCTGCACAGCACAGCCAGTGAAACCCTCATTTCTTAAGAATTCTCACCCTATTTCGCTTATACTTCAGGCTCCATTGCCCCCAGAGTAACCCCAGCTCTCCCCACATCCCAGCAGATGCCTTCTCTGTATTGGTGCTCCTGTGACCCAGACGGAGGGAAGGCAGCGTGAGTCCCTCCTTCCTTCTCTCTCAGCTGGCTGCTGCTTTCCAAGGCTCTTGCAGGAGCACGGGGCTGCGATCCAGCTCCCCCCACTTCAGCATCCTGCAGCAGAACTGTGCCTGCCGGGGTGCAACTCCCCGGGCTCCAGGCAGACCAGCACCCCAGGAAGAGGCAGCTGCACCCTGGGCTCCCTAGACACAAGCTCTGCTTCCAGAGGGAGGATGAGGTGACCAAAAGGTGGGTAGATCTTCCCTCTGCATCCCTGACACCTCTGTGCTTTCTGTCCTACTTGGCTGAAGGTGGACAGGGGATTGAAAAGCTGCTGGGGAAGATGCCAGGCAGACAAGTGCCCCACAGCTTCGTGTCCTTCACAGAGTCTCTCAAGCCCTTGCTTTTTTTTCCTTTTTCTGTTGGGTGGAAAATCTGCATGATGGATAGAAATGGCAAAGCCTCATCACAGGCAAAGGACAGCTGATGCAGGGTGCTGTTTGTCGTGGTCATGTTTCACAAAAACCACTGTAAAACACAGCTCTTTCCTGCTTCCTTGCAGTTATATGGCAAACGCTGGAGCAGCAATACTGCTCCAAACACTGGGTCCAACCCTGTTCATCTCCTCATTTACAACAGGATTGTAGACCTTGGAGACACCCAAAAGCTGTCTGGACATGGTCCTGGGCAGCCAGCTCTCGGGGGCCCTGCTTGAGCACAGGGGCTGGACCAGATGACCTCCAGAGGTCCCTTCCAGCCTCAGGCGCTCTGTGACTTGGGGCACTGCATTGCCCTTAGCCCCCAACCTGCCACTTTACTGACACCCACAAAATTGCATGTTAGCAAAGGAAGCAAGAAACTGCTTCCCCAGGGACTGTCTGTAAAAGGGCTTTGTTCCAGCAAGATGTCTTCAGTAAACCTGTTTCTTATGTCCCCTAATAATTTAGATACAGCCAAAAGAATTTCCTAACCCCTTCCCTGAGCCAGGCCATCATTTCCACTTCCAGCAGCATTGGTTTTGCCTACCCAGTGCATTGCTGTGGTGGTTATAACTGGCAGGAACGGCACCGTCCTGTCCTTCACGGTGCCACCAGCAGCACTTGTCAGATGCCATACATGTGAGTCCAGCACCTTTAAACTCTGGGATGCGTCTCCCTGTGATCCTGCCGCTGGCTGCTGTGCTTGCTTCGAGTTGCAGTTCCGAGCGGACTGACCAGAGGCATTGGGATGCGGGTGTGGGTTGAAGGGAGGATGTTGGTTAGTGGGGACAGCTCGACCCCGCAGGGACGTTGGCAGGAGCAGTAAGCTCTTTTGTCACGGTGTTATTATTTTCACAACAAAAGGCAAGAAATTCTTAGGGTAACGCTATCAAATGGATCTCTAGAGGTGTAAAGGGGTAACTTAAACCATGTGTTTATTTTAAAATGGATTGAGTAAATTTGGTGTTGAGGTTGTAAAATATACAGACCCCAAGAAATGAACGTACAAATGCAAGCAGGAGATCTGGCTAGCTGCACTTGTGGCCCGGAGAACTACTGTAAAACTGTCCTATTTTGAGCACCCCATCCTGCCCTGAGGTTATCACACGCTTCCTTGCCCCTGCAGACACGCTGCCTGCGGATCACCCTGTGCACTTGCCTGATGCTGGAGCTGTGATTTTCCTGTCTCACGTTGCTTGCCATGCTCTAGTACCCAGCTGGCACCTTGCAGCACATCCAACGTCGTGACCTCTTCCCAGTCCTCTTCTCCTTGAGCGTTTTGCATGGGGATGTCATTGCCCATCTATAGTTAAACAGCGCTGCCCTCCCAAGCCTTCCTCTTGTGCCTTTCCCAGGACCTCACTCCTCTTCACAGCCTTTCTCTTCCCACTGCCACCTCTGACAGGCTGCGAGAGCCCTTAATGCAAAATGCTTCGCCATGCTCTGTCGGGTGCAAAAGTGGCCACTGACTCCTGGTCACAGGGAAAAGAAACCTCCTTGGGTTTATGCTCCTACAGCAATAGGGCTGCAAACCTCAGGGCCAGCTCCTAACCAGCGTGGATAGCTTGTGTTAAAACCCACAGGGACTGACAGGTCCCAGATAACATGCTCCTCTTTCACCATGGGCAGGTTGCAGAGCTGTTTGGGGCAGTTTTGTCGGCAGAAGCACAGTGTAAGGGGATGGAAGTGGGTGTTTAACTTGGCACTGTCCCCCCAGGTGATGGGCCGATGGGGGCTGGTTGCAGGGCCAAGCGGTGCCGGCTGTATGCCCTGCTCTCCTCCAGCATCAGGAGCAATGCTGCTGGTGAGCAGTCCCTCCTGGGATGCTTCCACCAGCACACACACATATATACTCACCTGCTTGGTCCCAGCGTGCGGCTGCATGGAGGGGCTCTTGCCAAACAGCACAGGGGAGGCTGAGGGATGTTGTTCATGCTGGCTACGACAAACACTGTTTTTACATCTCCCAGACAGAGTCAACCATCCCCATGGCGTGCTTGAAATGCTGGAATTCACCAGCTGTTTTCTTTGGACACTGGTGTGTTGTAGCTGGACAAAAACAGGGGTGTGCTCTTGGACTGGGCACATCCACCCGTCTGCTGCGCCAAGAAAACTTTGCCCGCTGCTAGGACCTCTGCCTGCTTTATAAACAGAAATGGGGCTGTTTGCCCTGACCTGCGGCCTTCTGGAAAAGAGAAGGAAGGCAGCTTGCCCAGGGTCACGGGGAGAGCTGGAGCAGGGTTTTTTCCCAGGCTCCAACCTTATGGCTTTGCCTCCATCCTTCCCCTCTGTGGGTCTCCAGCAGGACCCCACTGGCTTTGAGCAGGGGAATAAAACACACAGCATAAAATCCCAGTGCCTGAGGCAAGCGATAAACCTCACCCAAGGAGCTGTCTTACAGGACAGAGAAAGTACTCAGAATAATTGACGCTGTACAGAGTGCCTACAAGGTGCTTAGCACATGGTGGCTGCTCACAGGACTTGGGGCTGCTTTCATGAAGACTCAGCTGCGGAGCAGTTCCTGGGAGCAGCTGGCAGCTTTGAACCCTTCTGGGATGTCACTGTCCAGTTTGGAAATGATTTTGTAAATGGGTTTCTTCCAGGAGGGGTCGGCATCCTTGCCCGCCCGGACGGCACTGAAGAACTCCCGCAGCGTCAGGCTGGCCACCTCCAGGAACCGCCCTGGCACCTGCGACGAGATGGGCATCAGCCCACAGCACCACCGGGTCCCCGGCTCCCCCTTACCCCAGCAAACTCCATCAGCCCCACCATCCCTGCCCACCGGCTCCCTCTCCTCACCTCGAAGTCGTTTCCCTTGTTATAGTGCATGTTGAGGGCACGGAAGAGCTCTGAGTCCCGGGAGACCCGGAGGGCTCCAGCATCCACGACGCCCTCCAGCAGGGCCTGCCGGTCAAACTTCTCCACCTGGATGTAGTAAAACTCGCGGAAGTTGCTGAACCACTTGATGAGCTGGGAGGTGATGCAGCGGCTGAACTGCCAGGGGACAGCCAGGGGACAGGCGTTACACCAGCTTGGAGCCTCCTGACCCACAAGCCCAGCCGCCTGCCACTGGCCTTGCCCCAAACCCAGCCCTGCCCCAGGGGTGCAAAAGCACCAGCCAGGACCATGACATGGAGGTGTCTGTGGTGCCTCTCTCTGCTGAAATTTGGCTCCCACCAGCCCCGTGGCGGGGAGACACGTTCACGATGTGCTTTAATTCCAGTGCCTCGATTGCACAGAGCGAAGAACTGGCAGCCCAGGTCTGCCATGACCATGAGCACCTGCTCCAGGGCAGCCTGTGCTGAAGCACGTGTCATGCCCTGGCTCCTGCCAGCGAGGCGGGAGGGGACACAAGAGCATCCCCTTCCCTGCGGTTCCCCAGTGATGCAGTCTGGGTGCCACACTGTGTGGGAGCCCTGCCTGGCACCAGCACCAGGTGCTGCTGTTTTACCTGCACGTCGAGGAAGTAGGTTTTCAGCAGAGTGGAGCTGGGGTAGCGCGTGAAGAAAAACATCAGCTTGGCCTTCTTCAGGTGGCTGGGGGTCAACGCCTCCTGGATCTGCCTTGGGGTCAAGGAAAGTCTGTACACAGCAGCCTGACCAGCTCGGCACACCCCTGAGCACTGGCCCTGGCACACACGTGCCTGGTGCCTGTGACAACCCCTCCCCATGGCCTGGCAGAAGGGTGGAGGGGGTTTGTCCCCAGCCAGGCAGCTGCTGGCTTTTCCCTTCAGCATCCCTGGGGAAGCTGCTGCTCCCCACAGCACTTCCCAGGCTGGTGGGATATCCATGAGACATCTGTTCCTGGCATAGGATGATGGGACTGCCAGGATGGCCCAAGAGCAGGCTTGGGAGCTCCTGACTTCTACCCCCAGCTACGCTATAGCATCTAGCCAACCCTGGGGAGCAGCAGTGCCACTCCACTGCTCAGGACCCCTTTCCTACCCACCCCTTTTTAGCCCCCTGTGGAATAGGGAGGACCCTGGCCCTGGGGAGACCAGCAAGGGCTGTGCCAAGCTGTGGCTCTGGAGGACAAGGGGAGTACATCCAAGCCCAGGGACCTCTCTAGCTCCAGCCGAGCCCAGGGACCTCTCCAGCTGCCCCCAAAGGATATATGGGTGGAGGCAAAGGGCACCCCGTCCATCGCAGCCTGCAGCTCCCCACAGCCATCCCTGCCAGCCGGCAGCAGTGCCAGGCCCTCCATGTCAGCTGGGCTCAGGGGCAGGGGACGCTGCTGCTGCTGCTGCTGTCTCACAACTGATGACCTCAGTTTGACAGTTTCCCAGTGCAAGTCGAGGGGCTCCAGA
>NW_010331491.1:7200-12135 GCF_000700745.2 Antrostomus carolinensis
AGAGCCGCTGCCCCAGGGGCTGTGCTGGCCACAGCCCAGCAGCTGGCTCAGCAGCTGGTTGTCCTGGATGGGGAGAGCTGAGCCCAGCGGGTAACCCATGCTGGGTACCTGACAGGGTTTTCTGACCCCCTTTGAACTGAAGGAGCCAGCATGAGAGCCCGGGCTCTTCCCTGAAGCCCCTGACAGGGCCTCAGCCTGGGGTGAGCCCAGCAAGCCCAGCCCATTCATGGGGGATGACTTAGCAAGTGGCTTTCTGCATTTCCCAGCAGCAAAATACTCTCTCCTGGCACCTGGCCCCGGCACCAGGAGGCTGCGGTGCTGCTGCAGGAGGGGGCCGGCTGCCTTTGGCCACATGGTCTTCAGAACAGAGTCCACCACCCGGGATGTCACCCTGGCCAGCTCATGCTTCAGCGCCTGTGAGAGGACCCTCACAGATGAAGGCAAGCCACCTGTGCCGTCTCTGCCCTCGTCATCCTCCTGCCCGTGCACCCCTGCGATGCTCCTCCAGAGAGGCACTCGGCATGGGTCATTCATAGCAGCAGCACTGTCCTTGTCCAGTCTGTCTCCAGGCTTCCCAGGCACTGGATGCGCTTTCTGGGCACCTTCCAGGGTTTGGGCAGCATCCCCAGAGTCACAGACCTGAGAGAACTTCTCCTGAAGCCTCCTCAACTGCTGCTCTAAAAAACAAAGCTGCTCCTTCAGCTGCTGGCAACCCTCATCATGGGCGCTGCCCCTCATGGGAGCCACTTGCTTGGCTGCCCCTGCTCCCTGCTGGGGCACCCTTGGCTTCCTCTTGCTCTCCCGGGGCATCTCACCAGCCCTCTCCCTCCTGTGCCCAAAAGCTGCTTCCAGGCCGGTGTCAAATGCCAGGGGGGTTGGTGGGAGACTCATACCTTGGATGATGCTCTCCACCCTGGCCCGTTTGGCTCGTAGGTGCTGGTCAGAGATCTGGTCTTGTAGGTGCTGGTCAGAGAGCTGGTCCCTGTCACCAGCACAGGGCACAGAAGCTGGGGCACAGGTCCTGGGGAAAGCCAGGGCTTGAGCTCCTTCTCTAGGAAATGCACCACACTCATAGTCCTGAGGCAGGGCCACTGCCTGGGAGGAAGGGAAAACAATGCATGGATCCAGGCTCCTGACAACCACTGGGTGTCTGAGGAGCTGTGATATCAGGGATGTGCTGGGGGAAGGCAAGAGAGGGTCAGTCTGGAAACAGGGCTCTGTCTTCAGCCCCAGGCTGTGCCCTGGAGTGGCACAGTCTCTGTCCTGCTCAGAGGCAGTGTTGTCATCCATCATCTCTTCTTCCTGCCTGGACACTGGAGAGCTCACCCTCAGCTGGTTTGGGATCATTTCCAGTGATCGTCTGGCAGGCTTCCCAGGTGTTTGAGGTTTCAGCCTGCTAGAGGTGTGGAGCTGGAGAAAGAGCAAGAAATGTCAGCAGGCAGGACATCATGCAGCAGCTCTGCATGCACATGGCCAGAGAGTTTCCTCCCAGATTCCCAAGGCGTACTTGTCCCCAGACCATTGCCTGCTCCTGGCACTGCCAAACCAGAGAGCAGGCTGTCAGGTGGCACATGGCAGCAGCAACGCCCTGGACACTATCACATTCATGGTGCCCAGAGTTCATTTCACACGGTTTGAGCCCTGGATGGGCCCGGCAGCAGGCACTTCCCACACAGCCAGCTATGCCCACACTGGAGTTTCAGGGAAACTCCCCTCTGGGCTCATGGACTCGGGTACAAGGGTGGTGAGCACCAGACGGAGCCCTCTGCCACGCACACCTGGGCAAAGGTTGTTTTGGGTGCTCCCGGGTACCGGCAGGGCACGGGGACGGCAGCTACATCCCTGAGCAAGGCACTCATGGCAGGGAGCAGCTGGGCCAGGGCATGGCTGCTGCGTGCTTCTGCTGGCCACCCGCACCCACTACCACAGCCCCGAGGGCACGGTGACAGGCAGCAGTGCTGGGGGACCAGGGTGGCACAAACATGCTTGTGGGAAGGGGCACAGCGAGGGTGGGAGTGTGATGTGACCTGCTGTGAGCGGGACACACTGGGATGTTCAGGCTAATGCAGCACAGTGCTCCTAAACACTTGTTAAAACACTGAATAAAAGGAATGGGGCTGGGGCTGGGGATGAGGATTACCAGGGAAGAGAAAAACTGCTGAGCCAGCAGCCCCTGGCTTAAAATTGTCATGCTGACTCCAGGCAGGGATCCACCCCCTCCACTTGCTCGCTCACTCAGGCAGCTTTGCAAAAGAAGGTGCAAAAGCTCATATCCTGAGCAATTATGGAGTAACCATCCCTCTGAGATGCTTCTCCCTCATCCATGTTAATTAGCAGTAGCTTTGCATCCCTGAAGTAGGACAGTTTGTGTCTTTTCCAGACACCTTAAAAGTGTCTGAGATTCTTTTGCTATACTTCAAAATGTCTGATCATTTTCAACACCATCAGGTTCTTGTCCCCATGACTGTCTGCCCCATGGTGAGTCCTCCAGGCTAAGAAGCAGCATAGAAAATGGGTTTCTACTCACAGGTTGCCTTTCTTCAAATAGCCTTTTATTCCAGGCAGATATCTGGGAGAGCTCTATCTTTTGCAGAGCTCTACTCTTGACAAAACAAGTATTTTCTGGGTTGTCCAACACCACTTGTTGCTCTCCTGTGTTTCTCCCCACCCCTCCCAACCATTAGGATTTCGTTTTCCTAACAGTCTGTCATGAGGGATGTTCAAACTGCTCAATTTACCTGTGGCCAGTGCGAGGCTGGGGTGCCAGCAGCTCTCAGCATCACCCCCCACCCTTGTACAACGAGCTTCCCCTCCGCCTGCGGCTGCCTCTTAACCTCAACAAAGCTGCGCAGCAAATGCAACGCAGTCATGGAGTTCATCCAGCTTTCAGCTTTTCCTCATGGCCTGGGCGCAAGGCACCTGGTCCTGCAGCCTCACTTTTCGATGTGTCAGTTTCTTACAGAAACACCTTCTTTTGGCACTTAGTCACACCTCCCCTGTGTTCAACAGCAAGGTCAGGGAGCTTACCCATCCCCTGGGCTGGGGCTTCCTAGCCCCAGAAACCCAGGATGATACACCTCTCATAAGCAGATCAACTCAGAGCTGGCAAGAAGTTCTCCACTTGCCAGCACCACCATCTTTCTGACAGAGATTTGGACAGTGGGAGCAGAGCCTGCGGTCCCACGCCATGGCAGCCTGCATGGGTGGCCTCGGCTCCCTGCTGCAGCCTCCCCAGTGCTGCAGGACCAGGAGGTCCTGCCCCAAGCAAACTGCTCCTGCTGATGCAGCCCTTTGCCCAGTGAGTTGGCAGATGCGTATTTCAGTTCCTTACTACCAGCCTTCACCAGTACCACCTTCCAAAATACTAAAAAGCAGCCAAGGCTCCTCTTACCTGAAGAAAAAGACTGAGGAATAAAACAAAGATGCTCAGAGAAGAAGGGCAAGCATGTTCTCTCCAAAATGGGAGCCACTCGAGATGGGCTTCCCAGGTGCTCCTCAGTGGGAGAGGCGTTCATGGAGCAGCCTGCCACCCCTCCAGCACTGCAAATATCCCCCCAGTGCCTTCCTCAGCCATTGCACCCCTCTGTCTTCAGCGAGTGGTCCCCGACCCGAGCCGCTCACACCTCACACCTCACCCACCTTGGCTCCAGGGGCACAGGGTGTGCAGCACCCCGAGGGCAGGCGTCCAGGGGTGCGGGATGCCGCAGAGGCAGCGCTGGTGCGTCCTCCCGCTGCGCTCAGGTCCTTTAAAGAGGGAGTGGGGAGGCTGGAGGCAGCCAACCGGCTGGGAACGACTTCTGAATATGCAGATGGACATCCAGGAGGTCAGGTCCAGCGCTGGGGTCCAGCCGCCTTCCCTGCTGCTCATCCATCTCCAGGCTCATAGCCCCTGGGGTTGGGCAGGCAAGGGCTGGTGCAGAGCCACTGGCTGCCCAGGTGGGCAGAGGACCAGAGGAGCAATTCCCCCTACAGTTTTGCCTGGAAACCCCATCCGGGACGCTGGATGATGAACTGTTTGTGAGATGATGCAAATACACAGGGCTAGAGGCAAGCAGTGCTGCAGACAAGGAAGGAGCTGGCCTGGAGCTCCAGGTGCTGCCCAGCTCCCACGGAAGGTGCCCAGTCATTTCCCACATGCCCCACCACTGGGGCACAGAAGGGTTTTGGCTGGCCTGGAGGTCTGCAGTGCAGGACGTGGCAAGGGAACAGAACAACACAGGAAAAGCAGCAAGGCTGAGTCCCTTGCTTATCGCAGGTGCTTCAGAGACGCTGCAGCCAGCAGAGCCAGCGCGGCTCTCAGCTGAGCACAGCCGACCCCAGCCCCAGGACAAACCTTCCTGCCCCAGGGCCACACGTGGTTGTGAGATGATTCGTGCAGGAGCTGTGGGGTGGGTGGACAAAGCCCAGACACATGTGCCAGTCCTGGGGCTTTGTCTGCTTTGCCTCCACATGCTTATTGAACATGGTGATGTTTGGTGTACTCATTTGGTAAGCAGGAGGCTGCAGTTAAAAGCAGTTGACATCAGGTGGTCTTGTTTGAGGATATTAGCCCTCGAAAGACAGCTTGTGGAGAAATCCCTGGCAGAGAGCCTTTCTGGCTTTTATTAAAGCAGTCAGCACGTCCTCAAAGCCTCAGAGACTGTCTCCTGTTGATTATTATTCAACCTCTTTGCTTTGAAAATGATCCCAAGGATGTTTGTTGTGAATTAGGAGACTATTTTGAAGGCTGCAGTTTACCATTCATCTATTATTAAGCAATGGCTAAATTAAGGACGTGTGCAGAACCTGGGAGAGGCCTGGCTGCCAGGCAGCCTGCGGTGGCTGTCCCGGGCTGATTCTCACATTCTGCTGTCACTGAAACCAGGAATGAACTTCGTGACACCAATGCAGCCTGAAGAAGCCACCATCCTTTATTACATTGCTGGATGCACGGGG
>NW_010331492.1:0-5275 GCF_000700745.2 Antrostomus carolinensis
TATATATATATAAAAACATATATTTATATATACTTACATATCTAAATATTTATATATTTATATGTATTTTTTAAAGAAATGATTATGCCTCTTACTAAGCAACTTACTAAGAGAGTAATTTGTTTGCAATGGACACGAGGAACACACAGAATAATTTTGGTGTCAAATGGGAGAAGTATTTGGAGCTTGATACTGCGGCACTGCAACTTATGATGCAGACAGCACCCCCAATTTCTGTAAAACCTCTCAGTTTTGGGGTTTGGGCTGAAGGAGTGCTGGAAACCTCCCCCTTTTTTTCCCCCGTTCCCCAAACCCTCTTTCTGCAGCATCCTCACTTGGTGCAATAACTCCAGAGGTGTTTTCTGCACTTGGTAGATATTTAGGGGGTTGGTTGAATAAGACATCACATTGGGATGAAGTGAAGATCTGCAGATACTGGGGGGCTGGAAGAGGTCCCACAGCACTGACCAGAGTCCTTTGTCCTCCGTTACAGATAAGGACACGTGTGTGTTTAACTGGTACAGGCAGATATATGGTATAAAGCTCTCGATACAGACAATAGGATTGGATGCCATAAAGGGACGTGTGCCTTGTGAATTAAGAGACTTGGTAACTTGTGGAATGATGGTTTAAAATGACTTTATTTTATAGCTGGTTTCTGCCATCTGAGTGATGTTGCATGTATTGGTTGTATTTATAACTTAATGGCTTTTCTCAATTTTATTATACTTTTTATGATACTTGTGGCTTTATGGTACTTCATAATTTTTCTCAGATTCATTAAACCCAGTTGAGGGTGGAGCTCATGGCAGAGCCCATTCCCAGTGTGATGGAGCATCCTGTGATCCTGCCACAAAGTGCAGGAGGAGGCTCTGGGTGCTGGCCACATTTGTGCCGTGGGAGGTGGATGAGGGACAGGAGGGAGCAAGGGGTGACAGCTGACACCCAACTGCTGCTGGCTGGAGGCAGCTTGAGGCTGGGCTGGGTGTTATTCTGCTGGCAAAGCATCCTGGTGTGAGCTGGGCCAGAGCTGGTTCTGTTCAGCAGCCAGAACAGCGCTGGGGTTTGGGTTCAGCTGGGATTTGGTAGGAGAGAAACGCTGAGAACATCCCCATGTTGCATTTGTGTCCCTGGCACTGAAGGACTTTGTGTTTGTCCGTCTGCAAGCGCAAGATCTCAGGGGCGAGGAATATTGACATGGATCAGCTCCATGGGCATTGGGCTCTGCCAAGGGGCTGTTCCATCTCCTGTCCCCCATGGGCAGGAGATTCATGAGGGGCTCTTCCTCTCTTGCTCTCTCTGGCTTTGGCTCAGGCTCTCAGTCTCCCAGGATTGTGGTTTTGGTTCGGGATTGTGGCTCCTCCAGGATCGTGATCTGCCTATGGTGGGGGTTAGGGTGATTTTTCTCTTCTGAACCAGTTAAACCAGTCAATTCCGTCTGATAACCATGGGACATTTAAAATGCAGGTTCTTGGGCTTGGTATTGACAAAATTCTGTAGAATTTCTGATTTCTGCATTAACCTTTGGCTCTGCTGTGCTCTGTTTATAGTAACCTGTCTGGTTTGGTAGGTGCCATGTACCAACCATGATGTTTCTCTGTTTTGGTGTTAAATCCTGCAGACTGGCTCACACTAACCTGTCCTAGCATGTGAGGGCATCTCGCTGTGGTCACAGGGACTGTTTGCAGGGAGATGATACCTCAGCAGCTTGTTGGCTTTGCTGCTTCCTTCTATGTTTGAAACTTGCCCCAAATGATGTTGAATTTAAGAAAACCTGGGTGTGACTCAGTGGGTGGGGCGGCACCAGGAGCCCCATTGGAGTGGCCTGGGCTGGCCACAGTTCCACACCAGTGTGGCAAGAGGAAGGTGAAAGCTCAGGCCACTCAACACCAGCCAGACCCGTGGTCATGGCTCCCTGCAATGAGCTTTTCAGTCCTAAATTTGTAATCTCTGGGACAAAAATAGCAGCATCTTGTCATTCTGTGGGTTTTGGGGGTTTTTTTTGCCTGTTTCTTTTTTAAAAAACAAAGACAACCAACTTCAGGACCCCCAAACATCACCATTTTTAAACAAAAAAGTCATTTTTGTTAGCACTGAAATGGAAGGCAAGTGCCAGGAATTCCTGGTGCTGGAGGAGCCAGGGCTGTGGTTGTGTCTGAAGGAGCCTCGCGGAGGGAAGATGCTGCTTTGGAGACAAGTCAGGTCCTTTGATGTATTCTCTGTGGAGTGGGAGATGCTGGGATTATTTCTTTTGTATAGTTTAAAACAATTTAATTCTGAATCCTACTTTATGGAAAATGGGGAAAAGATGGAGTTGACTTCTCAAAGAAGGTCTGTGTCCATGTGGGAGGCTGGTGGCAGTTTGGGAGAGGAGGGGGACATTAGGCCCCCTCACCTTGCCTCCCTCTACCTATTTATGATCCCAAGAGATAACGCGTTACCCAACTCTGCAACAGCCTTCATTACAAGCTGTTGGTCTGTGAGACCGCAATGCATTTATAATTTTTATTGTTATATCTTCTAATTTTATTTTGCTTTCCTTGCTATCTTGGAGAAGGGAAGATAGGAGTCCATATTTATTACAGAGCAAACGATCTACCTCTGCGAATGTATGTATCAGTTAATTTAATCTCACCAGTTTTATTTAAACTGTTTTTCCTGCCTTTCTTTACTTCCCTCCTCCTATCCTCCCCCCGCTTTTCCTCCTCCTCTTGGTGCAAGGTGATCAGTTTGGTTAAAAAAATAAAATACTAATAAAAAAAAAGCTGGAAAGTAAAACTATCCCGTGCCTTTTATAATCTGTATTGAAAAGGCTTTTTCTGGTTGCTACGGAATCGCTCTGCCTTTCACTGCTTACGCCTGTGTGCCTCCCGTGGCCCCCGTCTGATTGACATTTACAAATTACCAAGCTGAGAGTGTTCAATCTTTGACCCGTGTGTTTCTATTCAGCAATGAGTGAGATTTGCAAGCATTTTGTCATATAATTACTGCAAATCCCTTGAAAATTTCCACAACAACGCCTAGATGAATGGTAATTTGTGCAGACAGCCGCTGATGCCTTTACAATACACCAAGATGCAAAACAGTCTAATTTTTTTTTTTTACCCTAAGATTTCTGGGGTTGAGGGGGGGGAGAATGTTCTGCATGTGTGTGTGTGTGTTGTAAAATATTTGGATTGTTAGATTTATTTGCTTACACAGCCTGTATTTGTGCTGATTTTATTGTATTGACTGTATGCATTTTTTTCCTCCCATTCTACAGTTTTATTGTGCGTTGGTCATATGCATACATCACCCGCATTGTTCTCCGGGAAATTTATTCCACCTTTCAGCGTGCTCTTGATAGGACTTATTGCATTACTAGTTAAGTGCTGAGATTTGCTACTACAAAGATTTGAAACAGCCTCTTGTAATGTTTATTTGCCAGACATGGCTGAGATCATCTGTTTTCATAACACTTGGAGCACATCTGCATTTCAGTAGCTGGCAGGGTTGGTCTGCTCAGGGTTTGGTCTTGTGGGATGGACCAGGTACTTCTCCAAATTGGGCAGCCAAGGCGGAGAGCATCAAAAAGGCAGGAGGAGGTGGATGTCCAACACCTGTTGAAATAATCATACATATTTATTCATGGCTTACCTGTATATCTCAGTATGACTGCACACACGTCTGTGTGCACCTACACATGTCGGGCAAACACATTCAGCCATCAAGTTTTCACAAAGGACTGTGTGATGCACAAAGCTCCCCCAAGCTGCTGCATTCCCTGCCTGTGGGACACAGGGCTTCCCTGGGGAAGAGCCACTGGGTGATGCTGGGGACACCCATGGGTGCAGAACTGGCACCCACAAGCTTCCACCCCATGCAAACGTCATGCTGCAGGGTGTCATGAGGGGTGTGCTGAGGAGCCTTTGCTGGGTTAAGACACCAGAGTTGTGTCTAACTGGGAATGAAGGATTTACACCTTGGCTGTGGGAATTCTGGATTTGTGATCTATATTTCAGAATAAGCTATTTTTGCCAATAATGCTTAAAGGCAAATACTTAAACCACATCAAAACAGTGCTCTTAATTAATTCAAATCACCTTTGCAGAATTTCCCTATGCTGATGCATATACATATCTATCTATACATATATATATACACCTATATCTATATCTATCTATACATATATATAACTATATCTATATCTACCTATACATATATAGACCCACGCTGCTGGTGCTGCGGCAGCAGGAGCCTTCACAGACTTCAGCTCTTACAGGGACCTGCGCTCGCTGCCCAGCGTAAGAATCGTGATACGTATTTTGTTGTCATTTCTTAAAAACAAAGCAGCCTTGCAAGAGTCATAATCACCCATAATGGTTTGTGTTTTGGTATTGCTTTTGTTTTCTGTCCTCTAACTGGCTGGGTTTCTGGCCCAGTTGGCACTGGGCAAGGGCAGAAGCCTGTGGTTTTTTGAACATGGGGGTTTGCTGCCTCTGTTGTTGGTGCCATCACCTGAATCTGGAGTGGACAAAACTAGTCGTGTTTGCTGAGAAGGTGAGCAGAAATGTGGGAGGGCTGATGGGGGAATGGACCTGGCTGGGGGCTCAGGTGAGTCTTGAGAAACCTTGCTGGAGTAGGGGGGTCTGGAACGTGCGGCCGCAGGCAGGAGTCAACCCTGGGCAGAAGGATGCTCAGGGTGAGGCTGGTCCAGGTGCTTGAGCTGGGCTGGCACGTGGCAGTGCCAGGGAGTGGTGGTGGCAGCTTGTCCTCCTCCAGCCAGTGCTCATGGAGACACTTGCGATGAAAAACACCTTACAAATCCCCCGTATGATTATTTATTACGACTGTACCGTTCTCGCCGAGTCAGCCTCGCCTGCACTGCAGTATTTTCCCTGTGCTGAGGAATTTCCTCTCTTGTCTTTGCGAGTGATTATCCCGACCCGCAGCGAGCAGCAGCGAACCACACATTTTAAGCTCTGGGATCTGTAAGTGCACGGCTGCTCGAGCAAAACCAGGTTTGTGTGCGTAGATGTCAGGTCTGGAGGTATTTTCTTTGGCCACTTTTAAATGTTGTGTCCCAGTGACCCATGAGCAGGCTAACCCTCAGCTTCTGGGAACCCAGAAATGGGGGGGAAAAAAGGGTGGGCTGGGAAGAGACTTGTGGATACAACTCACAAAGTATCGTCCGTCTCGAGCCGTTTTGCAAGAACGTGGAGAGTGACGCGCACCGGGGTCACCGTGAGGGATCGGAGGAAGAGTTCAGTCACTGCAGCATCTGAACAAACCGCTC
>NW_010331492.1:5299-14947 GCF_000700745.2 Antrostomus carolinensis
TCGTCATTAGGTTGGAAATGTAATCTCTGGGAAAGAAGAGGCTATGGTAGACTTAGCAAGATCTGTCCACGTTATGGGAATTTAATGCACCTGGTAGAAACTAACTGCAGGTCATCAGTTTTTATTGGCATAGTGCAGACATGCAGTGTGATGAACTGATCTGGCAAAACATTAACAAAGATAAAAAAACCCCCATCCTGGATCGGGGTTTGGAGTGGGTATCATTGAAATCAGAGCAAATACTACTCTTCAGACACTTGTCTGTTCATCCCCTGTCATTTCTGCTGCTGTGCTGTTGATGCAGATGGTCTTTTATACAGAGTTTGCAGATAAATTTTTGTCTGACACATATCTAGAACTTATATAGTCACCTACTAATTTAAACCAATTTGCCCTAGGTGATGGGTGAATACACTTGAAAATTAAATGGGTCTGATTTAAGCATCCCTTCTCTGAAGCCAAAGATTATATAATTAAATTAAAAGAAAATGTGTTTTATAATAAACTGTATTTCCTCTTGGCAAAATCCAATTTTGAAACAAGATTGTAATATCATATCTAAAAATGTTTTCCCATGGGTATTACCAGTCTATTTCATTTAATTGTTTTCACCCATCATATTATGAGCTTTCAAAGTAGTGAAATGAGTGTGGTTTTTATGAAGAACAAGGAAGGAAATGGCAGGAAGAGGGAAGGCTGGCTCCTTTCCCAGGAGGACCTCCTGGAAGACCAGGGGTGGACACCTCCCCACTTGCCCCAGGCTTTTGGCTCCTTGCCCGGGGTGGTGGCAGGTGATGCCATGGCCAACACAGATGGGCTGTTTCCTCAGGGCAGAGTCCAATGGCCGTAAAGGTCTCTGAAGAAACTCTGGTTTCAAGGACCTGCAACTGTCCCTGGCATCTCAGGTTTTCCTTCTCCAGTTAATCACGGAATGGTGGGGGTTGGAAGTGACCTCTGAAGATCATCCAGTTCAACCCCCTCCCAGAGCAGGATCACCCAGAGCAGATCACACAGGAACATGTCCAGGGGGGTTTTGAATGTTTCCAGAGACAGAGACTGCACTACCTCTGAAGGTCTGCGTAGGAAGAAGCTCATGAGCTGTACTGTAAAGATTTTGCACTTAAGCAGGAAATATTTAACGCTGTGGGTGTGAGCTGCTGGGAGCAGACCTTCCCCAGCACGGCCGTTCCAGACGTTAATCACGGGCAGAGGAGTCGGAAACGGGCCCAGCAATGATCCCCATGAATCCTGCCCTGCTCTCGCTGTGAAGGCAAACACCCTTCCGCTGTGAGAATGGTCACAAATGTCCTCACCTCCCTCATCTCGTATCTCCCTCCCTTTTATTTTTTCTTTAGAAAACCCTGATTCTGTTTTTACACTTGTTTTTTTTGGTGGGGTACATGACAGCATGAGGTGTTTCTTGCAGTGGGACAAACCAGGCTGCTCTGTGATGGATGGGTTCAGTAGCAGCTGTGAGGTTTCCTTGGCAGCTTTGAACATCCCCACCACCGTAGGCAGGACCGTGAGGTACAACTGCCCTTTTCTTCTGCATCTTCTTCCCATCACATGAATTGGTTTTTCCATTGTAAAAACTTTCCAGGACTCATTGGCTTTTCAATGCCGGGGGTTACGTGACCCCCCCCAGATCTCAGGGACTGTATTGAATCAGTCTTGGCTGCTTGGCCATGTCCTTGACCATCATCCGGATCCCCACAAAATTAAAGCCACTTTCAGTGGCAGGGAGGGAGCTGTGCTGAGTGGTGCGGGGCTTCCTGGGGTCTGCAGTGCTCAGCGGCCTCGTTAAATCCTTCGGAGCCTTTATCAGGGACAAAACTGTCGACTTTCTGGAAAAACGTTGATTAAAGCAACAGCGAGCAGGAGTTGAAAGGCTAATATTATCAGTTTTAGCTCACTGGGGTGGTGTTTGCCTGAGGTAAAACAATCTGGTGGAGGAGAGCGGTGAGGAGCGATGCTGCTCCTGAGCCAGCCCCGCTGTACGGGGACGCGGCGTGGGGACCCGGGGGCATTGGGCTGCGGAGGGGGAAGGACAGGGGTATTTAGATGGGAAGGGTTTTCTGCAGGCATTCGACTGCTGTCAGCCATTTTAGGTTTCTGAATCCTATTTCCCTGGTGCTTCCAAGAGAAGCTTTTGGGGGAGTCCCCAGCTAAAACTGAAATTTGCATTTAAATGGAGATTTTTTTTTTTTTAATGAGCAGGATGCATGGGAGACTAAGACTATTAGGTTTCCTTGTGGGAGAGTGCAGAATTCTCTCACCTTTTACATCCCACCCCCTCCCCAACCCCTTTAATGCACACTTTAAATTAGACATTAAAAAAAGGAATAGTGCGTCTTTAAGGAGAATATAATCATAAACAAATAAGTCTCGTTGCCCTTGCAGCAGAACTAATCTTCCCTCAGCTGAGCTGTGATATAGATCAGTAACAAGAGCCACGCGCAGGGGGTTCCTTTGAAATGCATAATACCTCCTCGTATAAATTGGAGTTGGTGTGATGGAGCTGTGAGATGACATATTGTGGCGTGACCCCTCTCTACTGATTGTGGGTGAACCCTGCAAAGGTAAATCTAACACGGCGCACACATCAGACAATTTCATTTTCATCACCCAGGGACAAAAACATAGCAACAGAATCTTTTCAAATGATAATCTGCATGCTGGGTGGAATATTTTCCCTTCCTGCCATTCTTTTTTTTTTTTCTTCTGCATGTTCAATTCATGATGTAGTTGAAAAGAATTATAAATTGCTTCCAAAGTTCATTCATTCCCTTCTTCTCATTCTTCCCTTTCTTTTCCTCCTTCTCCTTTTGTTCTCTCTCCCTCTCTCTCTTCATCCCTCTCTCTGCCTTTGCCTCCTTCTTTTGCTTTTTCTCTTCTTTCTTTTCTTATTTTTATCTATTTTTCCTCTTTTCTCTTTCCTCTTCTTTCTCTATATTCTTTCCCTTTTAAAAATATTTTATTCTCTCCCTTTCTCTCCCCCCCCTTTTCTCTTCCCCCTCCCTCTCTTTTTATCTTTTTTCCCTTCTTTTTTCTCTTTTTTTTCTTTCTCCATCTAAAAGTTTGGCATCGCTCGTGTGTGTGTGTAACTGATTCATTCTTCTCATTCTTTTTTCTTCCCCCCCCTCTCTTTTTATCTTTTTCCCTTCTTTTTTCTCTTTTTTATTCTTTCTCCATCTAAAAGTTTGGCATCGCTTGTGTGTGTGTGTGTGTGTGTGTAACTGATTCATTCTTCTCATCCCCTCAGGGACATTCCAGTAATAATGATTTATAGGAGTGCAAAAATCTATGCTCTTGCTGTTACCAACTAATATCCCTCCTACCTTCCAAAAAGGGAGTTTTCCTGTAGAAGATCTCTCTCTACCAAACCTTCTCCCCTGCTTCTCTCCGCTCCCCCCTTCGCCTTCCTGTGCTTTTCCATTCAAGTATTAGGAGTAATCAGCCGGCTTGCATCACGCCGACCAGGGATATATAGTCCTGCAACACCATATCTCATCTAGAACTAGTTCCAATTGACTAAAACGATGCTGGAGCTGTTCTTTGTTCTTCTCTCCAGCGGTTTCGTGTTCGGCTCTGTTCTTTGGAGGCTGAGTGGTTTGGAAAAATCCCCTTTAACGTGATCTTTCTAATTTACCATAAACCATTGCCCCTCACCAATCAAGGTGTGTTTGCCAACCGCACGCAGGTGAAATGTGAATTGTCAGTCCCCATCCAAGAAGTACGGCTGATGGTTTGCATAAATCCGGTGCTGGGGCTGGTGCCGGTGTGCACCTCACCAGGGCTGTGGCAGATCTGGTGCTTGGCAGTGCCCCAGGCATTGCCTCCGGCAGGCACAGCCTGCGGGGCTCTGGGCCAAATCAAACCAGCCAAATTAATGATACCCAGCGGTAAGTCCCAGAGCTCTGCTCTGAGGGCAGAGGGGAGCTGAAAAGCTGGGCTTGGAAGTGACCTGCAAAGTCCTGGTGAAGAGATACCAGTCCTGGCACAAAGTCCTCTTCCCCAGCTGTTTTTGTGACTGTTATTTTTGTTAGTGGCTCTCTCTGCTCATCACTGTGCTGGCAGTGCCTCGGGCTGGCTCTCTGGATGTCACTGCGATGCTCCAGGCCTTGCTCAGCTCCGCACAGTGACAGTAAGGGGTTGGGGACGTTTCTGCAGGGACCATGGATGTCTCCTCTTTGCCCTATGGGTAAGTCTGGCACAGGGTGGGCAGTGCAGAGCAGAGGTTGCTCCTGGGTGTCCATCTGCCTTTCCATGCTGTCCATCCCTGGCTGCAGGACGGGGAGCAGGGCAGGGACACAGGTACTCCCGCAGCCACGGTGTGGCTTTGGGACAGCCCTGTTACTCCTCTGTGCCTCAGTTTCCCCATTGCTATAGTACACCCCTGAGACATCTTCAACTTAATTTACAAAGTGATGCAAAGATCTTGGTGACCTCAGAAGCCGCAAGCTCTTACCCCTCGAGGAGGAGTTTGAAGGTGTGGGGAGACACTAATCCCACTCAGAAAGGAAAAATGGACAGAGAATACAGATTTTTTTTCAGTGCACTTTGCACAACCAGGCTCACAATTAAATAACCCCACCCCAGCCAGCTCTGAGGGAGTGTGGGGCGCAGCAGGAAGCCTTAAATCTGCTCACAGATTAGGGCCATCATGGGCCCGTAATCCCGTCACCGGCTCCTCGTCCCTGATGCCGAGTGACATGGCTATTGTATACGTAAGGGAGTGACACAGAGATGAGTTTGTCGGTTCCACCTAGCGTGATTGCCATTTTCTCCTCGCAGAGGAGAGGAATGAAATTGAAGGAGAAAAGGTCAGAAAGCCCTGGTCATCCTCTCCCCTTCTCCCAAATCACTTGTTCCTCTGGATGGAAATGAGAAATGACAGGTTCCTGTGCCACTTGGGATGCAGGCAGCCCGGAGTAAAACAAAGAGGAAAGCTGGTTGGAGTAGGGGCGGGGAGCAATGAACGTTGCCTGTTAATAACACATTTCAGAGGCATGGGATCCTGGTTATTGTCCGTGGCACCTGCTAACACCAAAGTGACAGTGACAAGTTCTTTGATTAGAAAGAGGTCCCCACCACCTCCTCCCAGCTGCTGCTGTGGAAGGGTTGGTGGAAAGCACCACTCTCTGCCTAAAATCCCGGCTGAATGCTGCTGCAGGAGGGTTCAGTTGGGGAAATGGCTTTTTTTTGTCTTCTGTTTGCACTTTGGTGCAGAAATGTCTTAGCTCAGGCCCAGGAGAATCTAATTTTTTCCTGGTTTCGTTTTGGGTTTTTTTTTTTCATTTTCTCCTTCTTTCAAGGCCAGGCTGGATGAGGCTTTGAGCAGCCTGGTCTAGTGGAAGGTGTCCCTACTGCTGGCAGGGGGGTTGGGACTGGATGATCTTCGGTTGGTCCCTCCCAACCCAAAACAATCTGCGATTCTTTTCCTCATTCCTCACAAATTTTTCAAAGGAGGAACCATAATGATACCAACCATCCTCCTCATAATTTCAATGCAAATCAGCACACACCTTTTAAATCCCAGGACAGGGGTTAACAATTGAAAGCAAATGCAATTGGTGGCAGCATCCCTGAGTAGTTGTTGACCCTACTTTGGGCAACCTCCACTGCCCAGGTGGCTGGTGCTAGGATGGGGTTGGGAGCCGCGTGAAGGAGGCAGCAAGTGCTACTGGGTCGTGTTTTCTCAGGTAGAGAATTAATTTTGGTGGTGGTTGAGTCACTGGTGGTTATTTGCTTTAATTGTTGGCTAATTGTTTGTTCTATCTACAAGTATTTTGAGATCATTCAAGAGGAGTTTCTAGGGCAGGTGATGGAAACTGCTGGGAAATAAGCAGCTGCACTTGCAGTGGAGGATGCTGGAGAGGCGTGGGTCACATCCTCCTGCCTAAAAACCATCCTGCCCAGTTCTTCATGTTGACTTCCCTGAAGTAATCCCTTGTGTAAAGAGCACCTTACCAAAGCGCTTCCCATGAGAAGTGTCAGTTTGTTCTGTTTTTGCACTATGAACTGGTTGGGTTTTTTTCTTCTTTTATGCAAACATGAAAATCCTCATTTGACCTTTCTAAAAATATTATTTTAAAATATTGTGCTTTTATTTGGGTTTCAGGGAGAAAGTGCTGCACTGAGGAGGCCAGAGGGCTTCACCATCAAAAAAACCTGCCCGGGCAGCCCGAATCCCGCAGCGATGCTGCCGTGAGCAGATGTCCGTAGGGATGCCCAGAGCACAGGGGCACGTGGAGGGTGCAGAGCCCCATCATGGGTGCTGGTGGGGAGAGGAGGATGTTTCCTGGGCAACACTGGCACAGGGAGCACCAGGGCTACTTTGAGGGTGCTGAACCTCTTTGCTACTGGACTTTCAGGGACAAAATGGAAATGGTAAAGCTCAGAGCACTGGGAATACAGCCTTATTCATAAGATCCTGCCTGGACCATGGGTATCTTCATGACATCATATTTTAATTATAGCATTCTCCCACCCCCCCGAAAAGTCTTTAATGGGCTCCGTGGGATTTTTTTACTTTCTGTTTTTTGAAGGAAAGAAACCTTTTCATAGGAAATACAGGGAAAAAATCCTGCCGTTCTCTGGTGGAAAAATAAGTGCTGGTTTTGTTCATCTCCATTTCTGGGTAAATGAGATTGTTAAAAAGAGAGACTGTGCCTGGCACGTGCAGAATCTTACCTGTCTCATAGCCAAAAACCATCGTGACTGACAGCATGAATTCAATGACTTTACTGCATTCTGAGTCAGAAAGGAAAATGCAGAAATAAGAGAAATGCACACTGTCCAAGTGGGAACTGTTTTAGCAGGACTGGGATTTTTCCTGAGAACTGAAGCATCTGGGCTGAAGGATGTCGGTGTGCAGGCAGCAAGCTGGGCTGAAGCACCCACAGACAGAAGTAATAAAGCCTGTGTCATGTTTAGAAATGTGGCATAAGAGGTTACCAGCAGCAAAACAAGAGGACACTGATGCCAGGCTCTGGGACCAGAGACCATGGGATGGTTCTGCTTTGAGTTCCTGCTCAATACTTGATTTTTCCCCTTTCTTCTAAGATCAGTAGATGTGGAGGATGGAGAGGTCTTCTGTATGTGTTTCTACCTGGTCTTAAAGAAAATGAAAGAAAAGGTAACAGCAAATACAATTCAGGTTGGATGTAAGAAAAGCACTTTTTTAATGATGGTGAGCAAGCACTGGAAGAGGTGCCTGGAGGTATGAGGGAATCTCCATCCTTGGACTTTAAAAATTCATCTGAAGGAGGCCTTGAGCAGCCAGATCATCCTTGAAGTCAGTGACTTTCTGCAGGAGCACAGTGAGGCTTTTCCTTGCTTGCAGTTCTTGCCGTCTCCCTCACTTCTCCATGGAGGAGATCAAGGTTGGGAAGGTGATTTACAGCTGGATAATTTGGCAGAGAGTCCTCCTAAGGTGTGACTGTGCTAAAGCCACTCATGGGAAGCCACCTTGGCAGCAATGTGGATTTTAGGCTCTTGTGCAGGCAGAATCTGCCACCCAGCACCTCCACGTGCTCACCGGCCACCTCGCACACCAGTGACACCCTTCCCTTGCCAGCAAGGATGAGTGGAGCCCATGGCCAAAGCTGTGTGCTTAGAGCTGTTTGCTCAGGTGTGTTTTTTCTCTTCTAGATGTCTTTATTCAGTGCCCAGATTCCTTGGTGCTGATTTCCTGACCAAAGCCAGACTAAACCACTGGAGGAGAGGAGCTGACAACCTGCAGCACAAACGCAGCAGTGAACACACCTGAGCTATCAAAGAGGTCTCCATGGCAAGTCTGTTCCATGGGCAGGGACTTTTCCAGCCACTGAGCCCTCCTCTCCCTGGGTGCAGCTATTTCCCTGCTAAGCTGTACAGTTATAGATTTTGAGATAAGGTGCTTTTGTTTCCCAGTTCTGTCTGAGTTACCATCTGAAACTGATATGACAGGCCTGAGGCTAGGAGGGAAATTTGTTACAAGTTCCCATTTCACAAACGTGTCGCCAGTCAAATAGCCTCCCTCCGCCTGAGCCTATTTACTCTCTCAGGGACCTATTTTTAAAAGTTATTAGCAGATTACTGGTTTTCTCTCAACCTCAGGCACCAATCTCCCAAAGATACCATTGGACTTTAATAAGGTGCATTTGATATTCCTCAGATAGAGGCATTGGAAGTGTTGGGGGGAGGAGAGGGAGAAACTCTTGCACCGATTCATCTAAGGGACACAGGCTAGAAAAGGGTTAAATATACTCATGTTTCTAAATGGCTGAACTACTGTATGTTGTAGTTTTCAACTGCAAATCATCTTTAATAGCAGACATCACGGGATGGCTCATTACATTAAGCTATTTTTCATGCTATCTCCTGTAATATCCTTTAATCCAATGCATTTCAAATCACCTCAGGCTAAAATAAGAGACATAGCGATGTAATAGCCTAGTGTATTAGTGGGTTAATTGCCCTGTTGTACTCTCTAGTAGATATCTCTGGAATGAGTTCTATATTAATTGTAAATTGCTTAATACATTTAACTCCTTGAGCAGTTTGGTCCTCTGCTATCTCTTTAATGAATGAGAAAAGTTTTGAGTTGTAAATAGTTGTTTTCTCTCAGCCTGGCCCTTCCCCAGTGAGCACCGAGCACCCTCGTCACCCTCTCGGCACTTGGGAAGAGTCAGCCCAGAGCACTAAAGGGAAATTATTGCTTTTTCCTGGAAGCTGCAAAGTTTTGCTCCAGCTCTGCCAGGCTGGAGAACCTGGCCCAACTTGGAGGTGGTCAGTGGCCAGGATCTGGATCAGGATCTGCAGAAGCAGTGGTGCTGGGACTGCAGAGACGCAGTACATCACACTGTGGCTATCCCCAAACTGGACAACTGGAGATGCTACAGAGGAAAAAAAGGAAAGGCTTAAATAATACATGGGTAATGGCTTTCAACTGGAAGAGGGGAGATGGAGATGAGATGTGAGGAAGAAATTCTTTGCTTTGGGAGTGGTGAGACACTGGCCAAGGTTGCCCAGAGAAGCTGCGGTTGCTCCTCCCTGGAAGTGTTGAAGGCCAGGTTGGATGAGGCTTTGAGCAACCTGGTCTAGTGGAAGGTGTCCCTGCTGATGGCAGGGGGGTTGGGACTGGATGAGCTTTAAGGTCCCTCCCAACCCAAACCAGTCTGGGATTCTGTGATTCTATGATTTTAGGCTCTCACCTTGCCAGTACCATGGCCAGAGAGGGAAGACGGATGAAATGCTCTGCAGCTCTGTCAGACGGTGCAGCGGTGGGTCAGTGACACATACAGCTCTCCAAGTATTGCCCATAATGTGCAGGAGCTAGTTTTCTAAAATTACTTTTGCCGTGCTAGGCAGACGTGTCCCCAGATTTGCAGTCAGTTTTCTGAAGATTGGAACATAAGTGTCACCGGGCTACTGGAGGGTAATGTCACTAATTTCTTTGGATTGCTCCCAGTTTGTGTCAGGGGGTGGAAGAAGGAGCAGGCACAGCAGAGGTTGGAGGGGGGTGTATAATTTGCAGGTGAGACATGCTTCATTAATTTCTTCTGGGACATTCCAGTTTCTAAAAATCCTGGCAAAAATATTACTGTCAATTTAAAGGAAAGGCACAGAGGAGGAATGCTGAAAAACTGTGCTCTGAAAATTTAG
>NW_010331492.1:14978-32414 GCF_000700745.2 Antrostomus carolinensis
TTGCTTAAAACCAGCAGCATGGCAGTGGTGGTGAGGAGACCTCAGGTCGGTGGTCTGAATTTAACCTACGTGACTAAAAGTCCCATCCACCTGATCTACCTGACCTGGGCCCTGCAGCTCAGTCTGTTCCCCGGCGCAATGCAGCCATGGTGCAGCCCACTGACTGCGTTACGGCTCTTTTCTAAGTCTTACATCTAAGATAAATATAATACTCATGAAGATGCAATTCAGGAAGCCTTTTATAACACACTTAACTTTAAGCATATGCTCAAGTTCCAGTACTTTTCATGGAGCAGCATTTTCATGCTCCTTGCAGCTTAAGCATTTAACAGAAGAGGTGCTTTCACCCCTGCAAGCTTTCTGGAAGTTTTCCTGCCTGTGCTTCCAGCTTGGAGGTGGGGACGCAGGATTGCTCCATGTTCTGCAAGGAGGGATCTGTTGTCACTCGCCACTATCACGTATGGCAGCTCAGAGGTTTAAATTTGGGTTTTCTGAGCTGTCCTGCACTGTCTCTGACTCCTGCAGACATGCAGGGTTGTGATTATTAATACTCATATAATTCACATAACTTCATACATGGTTACTGTGTATTAAAACCCCAAAGTAGAAATTTCCATTGATAATTAAGGAATATTAATACTAAATGCTCGTAGATGGAGGTCTGTTTGGGAATTAAGCCTCAGTAACACTATTTGTCCCTCGCAGTGGAGCTGTGGAACGATGGAGCAGGCTCCATGTGCTCACCTGGGGAAAGCTGGCAGCAGGCACGGAGAATGGACTCTTGCTCTGATGAAGTCAACTCAAAATTACCCTGGAAATCAGCATCTCCAGTCGCCTTTTGCTCCAAACGCAGCGAAACTGAAGGGCTGCCTCGTTCCACTGCCATTTCAGCATTTTTTTATTATTTTATTTTTTCTTCTGTAAGGTAACTGACTTCAGTGGAATTATTTCTGATTTATACCTCGGGAAGTGAGAGAGGAGCCAGCCACCCTGGGTAATTCTGTGCTCAAGCATTGTCTGTACCTGTTAAAAACTCCTCACATTTACATGAATGCTTAGTTTGGGCTAAAAGTAATATCTCTCTGTTTTAAAACCTAATGCAAAGATATTTGTAAGACAATCTGAACGAAATTTTCTAACTTGTAGAGGAAAATTTCTGTGAAACTAGGGAGCCAGTTGTTCTTCAAAGGAAAGACACAAAGTGCTTAGACTGCTGGAAAAAAAATCCATCAAGTAATTCTCTATCTATAAAATAGGTGGTAATGCAATCTGAGCTTAATTTTGATGGCACACTGTACTTCATAACAGTGACAACACCTTAAAAAATGTAATGAAGGGGCCTGATTTATTACTGAAATAATCCATTTAGCACTCCAATAAATAAAGGGAGAAAATACAACCAATGTTTCGGCAGAAGGAGGGGAAAAAGGAGAAAAATTGCAATGCATAGCAGTTTTCTGTAAATGCATCCAGAGACTGTGGCCACATGTTTTGGGGTTGATTATTTTTCTGAAGACAAATATAAGTTCAAAGTTAGATTTGAGATTTAGGCCTGGTGTCCACATGGCATTTTGATGTACTTTTAAAACAGCAGCTCTGTGACTCGGTAACACAAGGACCGGTGTTGACTGACAAGGGGGAGGAGAAAATGCTAGCTTACTGCCTAACAAATATTTGATTTTGAATATGCTCTCGTAGCTGTTATTAAGTGCAAAGCAAACATATTTCCCCCTCATGCCAAATTTGTTTTAATAACATGATGTTACTTCTGCAAATGTCAGCTCTGGCCTCTCCCTCTCTGTTTTGGTGGCACCGGGCCCGCAGTGGAGACTGGCAGGTTTATACTCCCTCTACATCACTTCTATTAATCTGTTTAATACGCTACAGGACCTGGCACTGGCAGTGACAGTAAAAGCAATAAAATCCTCGCGTAGCAGATGTTCGTATTTGGGCTCAGCAGCACGCTGGAGAGAGGAGCTGCCATTTCTCTCTAGATGAAGAAAAACTTTCCAGCCCAAAAACAGTTGTCCAGCAGAAGGATTTGACTGAGGAGGGTGCTGGACTCTGATACCCAAAATTTTAAGGTCATGTTGGTCCAACTTGTGAGGAGGGATGTGGAAAGGATGCGAGTGTGGCTCTGCAGGGTCTGCTGCTTCCAACAAGGAATGGTGTCAGTGGTGACAACTGCGGTAAAGGGCTTCTCCTGCATGTCCCTGGCATCGCAGATGTCCTGGTTTTTAGCTTAGACAGAGCTGGTTCTTTCCAGCAGCTGGAAAAGCGCTGAGGTTTGGGTTCAGCTGGGATTTGTCAGGAGAGAAACGCTGAGAACATCCCCATGTTGCATTTGTGTCCCTGGCACTGAAGGACTTTGTGTTTGTCCGTCTGCAAGCGCAAGATTCCTCAGGGGCGAGGAATATTGCCATGGATCAGCTCCATGGGCATTGGGCTCTGCCAAGGGGCTGTTCCATCTCCTGTCCCCCATGGGCAGGAGATCCATGAGGGGCTCTTCCTCTCTTGCTCTCTCTGGCTTTCGCTCGGGCTCTGGCTATCCTGGGATTGCGGTTTCGGTTCGGGATTGTCACTTCGGGATTTTGATCTGGGAACGGGCCGGGCTGGGTCGGTGGGTGGTGAGCAATGGCTCTGGGCATCACTCATTTTCATGTGCTATTACTTTTATTATCGTTATTATTTTAAGTTTTCTTTTATTTCCATTATTAAATGGGTCTTCTCTCACTCCATGAATCTCCTTACCCTTGCCCCCCAGTTCTCCCCCCTATCCTCTGGGCAGGGGGAAGAGCCAGCGGCTGTGTTTGGCTGCCAGCCCAGTGCTGGCCAAGGGAAACCAGCACAGTGGACAACCCAAAGCCATGGCTCAATAACATCCTCCTTCTCACTATGCTAGGGGCCAGACCGAGAGGCATTGGCTGAACCTCAGCACGTATGAGAACATGTTGTGTCCCCACCTTCCAGCCCAGGTCTTTTGGTGTTTGCATCAGCCGGTGTCACACGCCGTTTCCGCAATCATTAAAATGAATGGCAAGTACCATGTCTGAAAAAATTAGGGGAGAAAAAGCAGTAAAATGCTGCCATGTGGCCTTTTGTGGGGGCTTATTTTGCTGTGTGGCTTTGGACCATCCTCCGTTGGTGGCTTCATGCCTTGTGCCCGTGTCTTGGGTGGCCGAGGCTGGAGGAATGGCTCCAGCGCCCGCGTCCTGCTGTGCCCTGCCTGGCCCTAATTGGCCTGTTTGTTTTGCAATAAGTGATTCCTGCCTGTCTTGGGGTGGATTGTTTTTCACACCATTAAATGAAGTTCTGCTGTATTGATCCCTGTTTTTCCAATTTGAAGCCTGAAAAGTGATGAAGACATTTTCTTGTTTTCTCATGTACTTTTCCCTCAGTTCATTTAGGTGACCTGTCTTTAGTTCCTTGCTCTGCTCGCTGTAATTGCTTCTTCAGAGTAATGTTACACCGTAAGTGCAGTACTGCAGCCGGGGTATGTTTTTATGGAAGGATGGAGGAAGGCGAGGTTGAAGTCATCAACCAATATTAACTGTGGAAGGTTTGTCACAAATGACATCTCAATAGCAGTGTCTTGGTGTCTCCTGCTGGAGCCTCAGGAAAAGAGTGCAGAGGATGAGGGCAGGACCACGGGACAGCTTTGTCCCTTCAGGCTGCTTAATATTTTGCTTAAGAGATGGAAAGATTGTGGAACATTATTTTTCTTTGGGCACAGATATCGTCATTTGTGTCCTCTCTACCTTTGTGAAAAATCTAAATACTTGGATGTATTTAGATTTTACTAGATGATCTTTAAGGTCCCTTCCAATCCAAACCATTCTATGATTCTATGTTTGCATTAGATTTTGCCAGGGATCTATTTTTGTTCAGCACTAACGTAAGGGGTGGATTTTTTCCAGAAGAGATCGATAGAGCAGGTGCTGAACTTAGGTTTAGGTGGCAAGTTTAATTAAGGAGGGAGTAATGGTTGCTCCAATGCAGCCTCACTTGTGATTAATTAAAGCACAAGGTCTAAACTGAGCCCGTGCACACAGAGAAGTCTTCCAGTGGCTTCAGCAGACTCAAGGCTTGCAGACTTTGCTGGTGGAAACCAGCAGAAGTGCAGTGAAACTGAGGAACACATGGGAGGTTGGGATTGTTGCCTGTGTCCCCAAGCTGTCCCACCGAGCCTGGCGTAGTCTGGGATGTCCCGACTGCTCACAGTGGACACATGGCACCACTCTGCTGGTTTGCCTCAATACACGTACACAGGGACCAAATTTAAAGTTTAAGTTACTGAGTGTTTTGTAGAAGCACCTTGGGTACCTCTGCACCCACCCAGGCTGCTTCCCGGCGGGCTCACGTCACTCTGAAGCAAGGCAGGTGTTGCTGATGCTCCAGAAGATTTTTACGCCCCGGTTTCTCTGGTGTTTTCACTCCTCAGTTCACAGGGAGACACATAAAACATCCTTGTTTTAAGGAACTTGTTGTTGCTTTGATTTCTTAGGGAAGTGGATTTTGGTGGCTTTGCAATAAATGGTGGAGCGTAGCACTTTATTTTGCTTTTCATTACAGGGAGGGAGTGAAGCAAGTGCCAGTAAAAAGGTAGAATCAGTGACTCTGGTGCAAGGGTGGGAGAATGTGCCCCACCTCTGAGATGCTCCCGAGGGAGCTCAGCCCTCCCTCCCTCCCTCCTTCCCTGCTGTAATGTTGTTTATTAAAGCAGCGAGGAGGGGTCTATGAATGCCCAGTCAAGCACGGCTCAGGTAAGCTCAGGTATTGGCAGGATAAATTTGTTCCCTGATCCTGGAAATAATTCCATCAAGAGCAAGCGGCCTGGAGGAGGGTCTGGAGTCTGCAGGGGTGCAGGAAGGCAGCTGGGCACGGGGACCTGTGCAGGATTGGGGCACTAGAGGCTGATCTCAGGGCACACTTATTAGGAAGATGATTAATCTATTTATTTTGCATTACTGCTATTATTATTATGCGCATAAACCTGAATTATGTAAGAATTTTACTGCACAAATTGTGGTTGCTTGCTGCGAGCACAAACCAAAGAGGAAAATCCTTTCCTTTGAATATCTTCTGATCTAACTGGATGGGAAGTGCTGAGAGAGGGGGCTTTGGGGAGCAGGATCTCTCTCTAGTGCTCTCAGCAGCTACTATCATGAGGTCCCTGCTCCTAACTGGCCTTCCAAAGTGCTCTCACAATACCAAGTAATATATAATTTAGACAAGAGATGGGGAAAGGGATGCAGTAGAAAAAATAAACATGTGCTAATGTATTTTTTTCAAGAATAGAAAAAAAAACCAACCCACAATCCAATGTGCAGTTTGAGAACATGGTGCCACACAGACATTTGAGGGCAAATCTGGGAAATAATGCCCACTGGATCTGAATGGCATGATACATTTCAAAAGGGTAACTGCACCAGGCAGAGTAAACAGCAGAAAATAGATGAACAAGGAGGGTATAATAATTTCTTTCCCTCCAAATGTGAAATCCTTGGAAAAAGAATAAAAATTAGGAAAGGGAGTAATTTTCAGAAATGAGTGATCTGTTCGTCACCTCAGTGATAGGAGAGGATTTCTTTTTTAAAAATATTTTATTGTAAACCACCTTATGACAATTGGTGATAAAAGAGCTGAGCCTTTCAAAAATCCATTTTAATAAAACACCGTATGACCTCATAGATATGCATAGGATTTAGAAATAACATGGATTTTAATGAAGGTACTTGAAAGGTATGGTGCCATATTGCAATTTTATGGAAGATCTTAGATTAATGAAATTAAACGTGAACTGCATTGTTTAGATGATGAACTTAAGGTCATATCTGCAGCATTTGAAAGAGAAACCTTGAGTGGAGGGTGTAGAATCATTGATTTAGACCCTGGTAGACAGCTGAATAGCAAGCATTGAAGCATGAAGGTAAATTCCCATATTTCATTGTTAGAAGGTTAGCTGGTGGCTGCCAGCTTTTCAGTGATAATCACCAACCAATTCCACCCTGTTTCAAAAAAGATTTTTGCCTTTGTGTGCTAAGACACTTTTAAAAGCCATTACTGTTCAAAGCAGGGGCACACTGTTTAAAGAGAAGCTATTTCTGCAAAATGCAGGATGGCAATGAGTTGATGCTGTCCTTGGATAGTGATGCTATTAAGTTCATTAGGATCATCATCCATTTAAAACGCTTATAAGGAGAATTGAGACTGTTTGCTGGCGACGCCAGAAGCACCTCCTACTGCAAGTCACAACTACATCTCATCAGTAATTAGCTCTTTTGCTTCCTTAAAATTTTTTTAGAAGACAATGGCCCTTTCAGGTTTAAGTAGTCTTTTCCTCCCCAGACACACACGCGCACACGGAGGGAATAAATGCATGCACACGCACACGTGTTAAACTAATAGACATGAATTTGTACAACAGGAAAATTGCAAGGAATGAAATCCTTAGGCCTTAAGAATAAGTGATAATAGAATGATACTGCCAATTACTGCTCGAGAACAGTGTTGTCACAGGGAACAGCTCATGGAGATGGAAGGATGAGGGGCGGAGAAAAGATTCCCTTTTGACAGTTTGCCATTAAAGGGAATTTGTCAAGGATGTTAAAATTAGATCTAACTGGGCCAGATCCTCAGATGACATAAATCAGCCTGTAGACTTCAAACCATGATCTGGCCAGGTACTCCTCTTTGTTCTTTCATCTTTATTATCTGCATCATAACACTGCCTGAAAGCTGCAATCATGCTTTAAGCTCCATTGTCTTAGTGCTGTACAAACGCAGGGAGAGAAGGTATTTCCACGCTTTCATCGGCTCTGCACAGGGTATTTTATTGATTAAAACATTCACTCATTTTACAAAACCCACTAAGCGAGTGTGGGAGCTGGGGACCTTGCCTAGACTAGGATTTAGGTTGTGATGTTAGTACTGGTTAGACAACCTGTATGGAGTGACCTGCTTCTGGTGTGGGTAAGATGAGCTGCTTTCCACCAGGGCAGAGCGATCGAGTTGCTGTTAATGAGTGCAGTTGCATACCAGAGTGAGAACACCGCAACGGGAATCCATCATCCTGCACCCAGCCCCGCTGATTAGAAATATGGTAATACTTAAAGAGAACATTCAGCTTCTGGAGTGGCCTGCTAGGGTGCAGGGGTCTCGCTGGGTACCAGAGAGGGCAAACCTGAAAAAGATGCTCTCAGATGGGAAAAGATATCGTACTTCCATGTGCTCTCTCTTCCAGCCTGAATTTTTGGCAAGCAAAGCTAAACTCTGCCATATCATGAAAACTGTCTGAAAGCTGCCAGTATGGAAATTAGAGAAGAAATAGTGTTAGATAATGGTTGTAAATGTGTTATGATCACTCCTTTCATTAGAAACTTCCTTGTTTTCTCCCTGGTGTACATCACAAACAGCTTGCACATGATTTATTTGTGTGTGTTTGGGGAGGAGAGGCAAAGGGAATAAAGTCTTGGCCATCAGACATTTAAAAAGGCAGTTGGGAGAGTGAGAGACGTGATGCTTATTAAAATAAATGGAAGCTGTGCTTCTAAATCCCCTGGTCATCCTTGAAAATCTTGTCCCTAATATTTATCATGCAGTCATTTCCAAATGGGGCATTGCAGATCCCATCTCCAGTGTGTTATCCAAGTGCAACTGGGCAGCAAGACCAGGATCATAGAGGGGCCAAGCCCGGCTCTATGCCATGTACCACTTAATGTTCTGAGTAAGGAGAGAGCATAATGGTACAAAGCTTTGAAATGGTATAGAGTATTTTCTGGGAAAAAAGTCCAAGTCCCACAGAAGTTAAGGGCATGTGGCTCTCCTCTCCCATTTCCAAAGGTTTCTGCTATGTGCAGCTCTTGCCATCAGTCAGACTAGCCCTGCTGTGTCCGGTTCTGTGGAGCTGAGTTGCTGAGCTCTTAATAGATTCATAACTTTCCATCCTGTTGTAAATTTTCCAACAAATATTTTTTTTATTTTTAAAATAAACTATTGGCATTGGCCACTTCAGAAATGCTGACCCATTAAGTCTAAACAGGGAAGTGAGGGCATGTTAAATATCAATTGATTATAAAACCCATATTAATTGACGTTTAGCAGCTCTGCTAATGGAGAGGAGCTCATTACATAGCAGTTAACCCTCAACGCATATATATTAAATAATCAATTAGTATTTATTTAACATACAATAACCTCCCTATTAGAGCTAAATTAAAAGCCTCTTTATGAGAGGCCTTGCAGAAAGCACTGCACTGTGCTAACCTGAAACCAGGAATTTGCATTAATCGCCTGAATCTTTGTTACCTCTGGTGCCCCCAAGATGATTTTAACATATTAAGTGAAAGCCTAGAGGGGTTGTGTTTGTTACAGTCACTTGGCCCTACTAAGAGGGTCTCAGCCTCTGAGTTACATGGTGGAGTATGAAAAAAGTGTAGTTCAGTGTTGTTAAACAGAGCTGTAGCAAAAATAAACCAAGTTCTCCTGCAGCACAACGTGTTCTGTTGGCAGATCCCGAGAAAGGCCAAGCTGAGAGGAAGGCAGGGAGAAGAAAAAGTCTGAGTTTCTCCTGTGAAGACAGATGGAAAAGGTTGCACTGCTTTCCCCAGCCCACAGAGCGGGCTTGGGACCTTTGCTGTGGGGCAGGAGAGCCTTTCTGTGCCTGCACGTGCCACTGTGCCATGCCATCAGGGACACTCGGAGGCTGAGAAAGCGCCCAGGGTCACTTGTTCCATCGCAGACAGACCAAGAAATGTAAGTTTACCACATTGGACTGTTCTGGCCACTGGGTTTGTTCTTTCTCCCATCCCCAACCCTTCAGTCTGGTAAGACTGAGCTGACAGCAAATTCAGGGCTGTGTGCTGCCGTGACTGCCGGGTATGAGCAAAGGGTGGGGAGATGCTGGCTGGATTAAAGCTGAACCAGAGATGAGCCTCACTTATCCTGCTGTGTCTGTCCGGTGCAGAATGTGCTCAGCTGAGGCAGCTGCAGCCTGTAAAAATGCAGTTTTAAAACTGAACTACCTTTTATGAGAAAAATCTTCAATTAAAACTTAGTGTGTCTTAGAATCATCGAATGGTTTGGGTTGGAAGGGACCTTTAAAGGTCCATCTAGTCCAATCCCCCCCTTCAGCTAGGCTGTGCAACTCTCCTGTGGGCCTGATTCAGCTTACGCTCCCTCCATGAGCTCCTTGGCAGAGGAGGGAGCACTGGGAGGGTGCTCAGTGCGGAGAAGTTGGTGAGCTGCTGCTCACATGGTCCCAGTGAGATGCAGAGAGCCAGCAGGTGATGGGTGAGAGGGAAACAGAGGGGCTCACACACATGTGAAAGACACTCGAAGTAGAAGAAAAGTATTTTCAAATGTAAAAAGAAAGAACAACAGGGAGAGGGATGGGCAGGCAGCAAGAAAATATAGAAAGCAAAGAAGTGGCACAGCTGGGTAATGGAAATAGGGCAAACTGGGGAGCTCGGAAAAGGAATAGCTGAACTAAATTGCTCAAAATGAGTCTCTCCGGTCTTGCGTTCTGAGCTGCCATTTATATCTGTGTGGTGTATTGAATATTAGTGAGTGGATTTACCCCCATCTCTCTCTGGTGTAAAGGGGTGACAAGGCAGAGTGTAGCAGGAAGCTATTCTGTTTTCCTTGGAGCCTAGGTGAGTTTTATATTGGGGTCTAATTGTCCCAGAACCTATTTGGAGCTGAATTATATCACCCCCGCCCTGTGCAATAATCTCTTTTCTGGTGGGGGAAAGCTGGGAAATCAAGCAGCTTCTTCAGAAGTCAATTTTGGTTCTCAAAATGGAGCCAGCTCGAGAAATTGTCATTGATCCACTTTTGAACTTGGAGTAAATTTCCATAAAAATAATCAGCTGCTCCCAGCCGCAGAAGTTTGTAACGCTGCGTGTTTCACTGGGTGGGACGGGCGGGCTGGGAGAAGAGGGGCTGAGCAGCTGTCCAGGCAGCCCTGGTTTCAGGTTCCTCCTCCTCACTGTACCAATTCTGAGCAGGGAGCTTGGGTGAGGGAGGGGATGGGAGAGATTCCTTGGCCACCCTTTTTGTAGCATCTTGGCAAAAATGAGCAAATGAAAGCAGGTTGTTCGGTCTGATCCTCAGCTGATGGAAACAGGAGCAGCCTTATGAGCATTAAAAAAGCTTGATTAATTTAGGGCTCTCAAAAAGTATCTGGGAATGTGGCCTGGTTAGAAACACAGAAACTCAGGGGAGCTCTGACACTGGGGGAGCTGGGTTCAGACCACAGCAGGCAACAGCAGCTCCATCCCAGAGGTGTGAGGAAGAGCAGGGCCCCCCTGGGGCAGCCCTGATGCTATGGGGTGTCATCTGGCTGTGTGAAAGGGGATGCAGGCCCCCCAACCCCTGACTGCCCTCTCCAAAGGGAGAGGGAAAGCCCCAGCTTCTCCTGGCTGCAGAGTGGCAAAGGGAGCCAAGGACATCCAGGGGTAACAGAAACTGGGCAGAAACAGGCAAATAACTATGGATTTGAAATATTAGCAGGCAGAGTTTAGTGAAGGGATAAGCAAAATAAAACTAGAGGAGAACGGCAATGCTGTTTGAAGGGTAATAATGAACCTGATAGATAAATTGCTTCAACCATTTTGGATCTTGTGGAAGACTCGAACGTAATTTTATTTTATTGAGAAAATTTAATTGTGTTTCAGGCCAGCTCTGCTGTGGAGTATATTGCAAGCACATGGCAATGCCTGCCTCTCCTGAAACTCGGGGAGGGCTTTGCTGTTTGCTGTTCACTACAGTAGAAAGACCTTCGTGGTCTTTTCCCTCCAAGGACAGCACGAGCCGTCTGAGCAAGTGATGGTCACCTGTATTCACAGGTATATGATGTATTTTCAGCACTTGCAATAAATTACTTCTTTTTTTCCTTACAGCTTCTGGAAACATTCCCAGTC
Organism: Antrostomus carolinensis; assembly: GCF_000700745.2. NCBI lineage: Eukaryota > Metazoa > Chordata > Aves > Caprimulgiformes > Caprimulgidae > Antrostomus > Antrostomus carolinensis. Next base: position 25,901 of record NW_010331492.1, read on the forward strand.
CCTGGCCTATTCATCAGGATTGTTATATTTCTGCTGCTGAAAAGAGGGAAGTACCTTTTTCTCTTACTATTTATTAGCATGTACCACAGCGCGAGGGACTGCGCTGAGGAGGGGAACCCCGTTGTGAGCAGCACTGGGTAAACACAGCAGAAATGACAGTGACAGTCCTTATCACAGAGCGTTAGCAATTCAAACAGCCATGTCAGTCACAGAATTTGAGAGAAGGGATGTAGCACAAGCAAAAGGAAGGATGTGACAGGTTGCAAACACTGAGTTGTGTGATTTTTTCATAGGTGTGTTGATTCTTTAAGTATCTGGAAGGAAATGCAAATTAATTTTATCCTGGACAAGGCTATGTGCAAGCTAGGTCTGTTGGAGCTTTATGTTAGACAGGTAGAAATTTCTTTCTCTTGTAGAAAAAGATAACCAAAGGGCTTTTTGAAAATTGGAGGAAATTATCCAAAGCCTGTTTTTGCCTAAGGGGACAGGGGATATATCATTGAGCCCTAGGGAAGGGCAGTCTTGTGCTAATCTATTAATAATAAGCAGAAGAAAATAGTAAAACAGAAGCAGTGGAGCAAAAACAAAAAGAAAAACCTCACCAAACAAACCCTGATGATTTTCCAAGGTAAAATTTTGGGGTAGTTGGACGAATGTATTGTTTCCCAAAACAATCTATTTAATCCTTCCACACTGCAAAGGTAATATCAAAATTAAATTTAGGAAATTAGGCTAAACATTTTCTATTACCCTGAAATTTTGCCTTAGAAAAATGATGACACAGAAGGAATTTCCTTGGGAAAGAAAAAAGTAAAGCATGCTGCAGAATTATTTTAGTTAAACTGACTGCAATGCTAAGAATCAATTCTGGGGCAGGACAATAAAGAAACTCATACAAGAATATTAATTCTGCTTCTAATCATCCAAGGAGCTCAGACACTGAAGTCAGGAGTGAATTCATGGTCTGTCTGGTTTCCACAGGCTTTGGGGAGGCCTTGCTGATGCTATTCTTTCCTGCTAGATTTGCCTGTGACTCTTCAATGTTATTAGTGGAAATAATTTCATCTATGGAGAAGCAGTCACCTCTCCCCTGCCGCTCTGTCTCTGCCATGGATTGCTCCATCGTACATCATCTCTTCCAGCGGTCCTGGTAGGCAGCACCAGGGGCTGTCCCTGCTGGGTGTTGTTCAGTCTTTTACCCAATTATCCAGGCACAAAATGCCCATCCTAGGCTAATCACAAAGGCTAATCTTCTCCTGGTGAAAATGCTCTCTGAGGACTCACCTCTGCCATGGTGCCTTCAAGGAACTAACCCAGTAATTACAGGAGAGGAGTGCTTGGATTGATATCATACATGACATGAAAAGCAGAAAGGGAGATCCCAAGGCTGAGACCCCAGGTACTCTTCCCATCGCTTTGCTGGGCCACTTGACCCCTTCCCTGCCTGGTCCCCCAAGGAGACCTGCTCACCCCCACAGGCAGCCTGTATTTCCTCTGTAAGGGACCCTCCAGGACCTCTTTGAAACCCCAAATCTAAACACAAGTGTGTCAAACTTTTTAAAGGGTGGCTGCAAGGAGCAAGTAACTCCCATCTGTAACACACTATAAAGACCTCCGGCAGCAGGGCAGAGTGAACCGGTTATTTTAGCCATATCATCTCTTACGATCGCTTGTCCTCCATCTCGGTGGAGGGTGGCTGGCAGTGCACAGCCCCACTGATTTAAGCTCACCAGGCTCCAGTGTTGGCTCTCTTGCTGAAGTGCCTGAGCTGCCTTAGAGCACTTGGCCATAAACTGTGCAGCCCAAGGAAGACGTTGCTTGTTTTCTGAAGGATAGGATGAAATCACCCTGTGTATGTCCTCTATCTATTGCCTCTCTGGGCAGGGAAAACATAAATGCCTTTCCCACCATTTTATTTATTGACTTTTCTCTGTGTCCTGGGAAAAGCTGTTTGTTTTTTGGGTTTTTTTAATACTTTTGTGCATGTGTGTGTGAGCCTGTGTGGGGTAGGCGCGTGTGTGTGTTTAGGAGGTTAAAAAAAATTTCTTGCTGTCAGCAAGTGATGTTACAAACCTGCTCTGACAAGGCTGGTTGTATATTTACAGTTGGTGAGAGCGAAGGCTTCATCAATCTTCACGCTTTGAAAGGGACAGGCCCGCTCCCATGAGCACCTGCTCCGGGAGAACAGCTGAACTGTGACTTTCCAGGGAGCTAGCTGTAAATTTTAGCCATTCCCCCCGCAGCCCACGCATGCTTGAGCTCTTTAACCTTCCCAGGCTGGCAGGAATCCCAGCAATCAGTTTAGTGCAAAGACTGGGGTTCTTTTTAATTAACCTTTTGTTTCCCACTGCAGGTGTTTCAAAGTTTCTTAATGTTAAAAAGGAAGAGGACAAAAATTGTTTGCGGAAGTGCATCCACTCTCTTCCACTTCTTTTTATGCTTGGTGATCAAACGGGATCAGTCTTTTTTGAGTTTCCCCTCTATGTTTGCCTCCCGGATGTATAACAGCATCTGCTGGGAATCTGCAGCACGGCTTCCCTCGAGGCATCTGCAGAAAGTATTCGTACGACCGCACTTTAGTTTCGTCCCGCAAGGTCACGTTTCCTTCCTTCATGAGGCACCTGCTTTTCCAACTCACTCTTTCTCCAGGCAACTTTCTGCAGACGCTTGGCTCCCTCGGTGTGTTGATGTTCTGTTTAATTGGTTTGGCCTCTCGCACCCAGCCCAGGGAAGTTTGATTATAGACTGGCTGAATGCTTCTGTCTTCCCAGAGTGCTCGCTCCCTCCGTGAAAGGAAAAAACCCAAACCCTTCTTAACTCCCAACAGGCCATCCTGCTTCAACCTTCTCTAAGTGTACGCTGGACAAGGCCAGCGAGGAGACAGCTTCAGAAATGTAGTTGGAAAGCACGAGGAGGGGATTTAGATGGATCAGGCTGGGGAGGTGTAGCAGTATTTTTGTATGTAAAAGCACTTGGTTTACTTCAGGTAGGTTGTCCTGTTCACAAAATAAAGCTGTAACACTTTGGAAGGGACATATTCCTGTCCCTTCCAAAGGGAAGTATTGTCTGTTTGAGCACTAAAATTATTAGTAGAACAATGTTGTATCTCTAAGAAAATTCATACGTGGAAATTTATCACAAGGCAAAAATACATTTAAGCCCCACTTAAAACAATAAAATATATCTTTGAAGGAAAGTTTCAGACTTTTCTCTATAAGAGGAATAATGGTTTCCATAATTTAATAGGTGCTAAATATGGTGAGGAGTGCCAGCAAATCCATTTCACATAATGATATTTTATCTCCTTTGAAATGGTCATTTTCATGAATGTCTTTTTATTGGTTACCTTGTCCCACAAAGTGTCCAAGGTGGTGCTGCTCATCCTCAAAAGCTGAGCACACACAGAGGCAGAGATGACTAGAGAAACCTATTAATAACGGTGACACACAAAATGGGCAGGAACTGCATGACAGTTAAATGTGCTCCCTATAAATAAAGAGCATTTCTACTTTGACCCTCAGGGCTGTGGCTTTTTAGCGCTTACTTTTGTAGGAGTTAAGGTGGTCACAGCTATTAAAAGCTAGAGATGAGCTAAGAACAACTTCAGGTGAGAATAACAGAAAAAAGAGCGTTTCCAAAGAAGAGCTCTCTTGTTGCAGCCAGAAAAAATCTGAAACTGTCCTTGAGGGAGGGATTTTGTTTACATAGATGAGGGCAATTTTTGCTTCTTGGTAAAAGGAGTGATTTATTCTCTTAAGTATCTAATTGCAGATTCACAGAACCAAACCTTTTCCTCATGTAGCTCTGCTGAGATGGACGGGAGCATTAGTTATGAAGGTTCACAGAGTTTTAAAGCCCTCACAGTCTATATTGTATAGTATATAAACTAAAACTCATGGTTCTAGTTTAATTCTGGTTGATACTTTATGTTGACTAGAGGTAGCAACCACAGTCTCTGACTGCTATCACAAAAAATAATCTGAGTTTCGGGAAAGAGAACAGAGATATTTTTATTGGGAAAAACAAGCAAAGAGTTGGAAGAAAATCAGAATAAAATGGGAGGAAGTGGAAAATATACAAGGATAAGTATCAAAAAGGCAATATATGATATTCTAGTGTGATAAATACACTTCATATAAAGTGGCTGGTGACATTCACAGTCAATACAAGGTCTTTGCTGCCTTCCCTCTCATTTCCCATATATCTGTAGAATCAAAATTGTCTGAGTTTTGCCACCCTTTGAATTCTCCCCCCTTAAGTGGGTCCTGCCTGTGTAGAGGAACAAGGATGTGCCAACATTTGGTCCTGAAACTTCAAATTCAGAATGAAGCAAGGAGCAAATGAAGTGACAAGATGAGCTGTTGTGGGAAATGAAGGGAAGACTGTGAAAATGGTTATAATAAATAATAAGAAATGTTGCATGGGCCAAAAGAATAATAGATCATCAATGGAAAGACTCTAAAAGCTCCTGAGAGTTATTGATAGGCATTGTGTAAGAAAAAAAAATGAAAAAAAAAAAAATCTCTGACAGTTTTGCCTTCGTGTTCACAAAGAAGGGTAGCAGGGCAGATGCCAGAATGAAAGATAAATTTCCTTTTGCATAAAGAAGAAATATTGAGGGAAATTGAGCAGAGGTAATGGAGAAATTAGAGTGTCAAAAGACCCTGAAAGCATGTGGTCCATGTCAAACCCCTTTCAGGATTTTGATCTGAGTCAGCAAAAAGCAGGAAAAATCTGTTGAGGGAAATGAGGACCTCTTTGAAGACCAGTAACGGAGAGGTTCTTGCAAGTGTCAAGTTCAGAGGTCTGAGGAAGCTTTCCAGAAATGAAAGTCGGTGGTAGAGAGGAAGGTACCTTGCATGGCTGAGAGGCCAATATGTATTTTAATGTGGGGTTGCAGTAGAGAAATAGTTAGGAGAAGTTATGAGTTTAATTAAGGAAAACCATCAAGGATTAAAAAATTGGAAGCTGTGCTAATAAAGGGAGAAGAAAACTGACAGCAGCTTTCTGAGGAATTAATGGAAATCATAGGCCAGGGAAAGCCAAAAGATATAACTTCTGCAGTGGCAGGAAAGGTTGGATATAACAGAGTTGAGAAGTGTAATCTGGAGTAAAAGTGACAAGTGTGGGACATGCAAGTGCCTGGCCAAGCACTGGGCTGGTGGGTCCTTGCAACTGAGCTACTTGTGAGGACACTCTGGCTTGTACTGGCCTGGCTGGGAGCTGATGCCAAAGGAACTTCGGGACACAAGATAAAGTGATTATGGAGGTGAATGTAACTGAAGGAAGCACAATTCAGAGGGTTTGAGGGAGCCTGGCAGTAAGCACGTATTCAACCCAAGCACTGATGGGGCAATTTTCTGTGTTTCTGTAACAAGTTTCAATTAAAGATTTCTGTTTCATGCCCTCTTAATAAATTAGAACTCCAAGCATCTCTGAAGTAGGTAAGTGCAAGCTAAACAGCTGCCATCAGACAGGGTGGATCAGACTTTCCAATGGTTAACCAAGAGGAAACTGCTCTTCAAAAACTTGAATAAATGCTTGGGGGGAAAAATAGCACAATATTGGTTCTCTTCAGCTGTATGATGCCCGTTTATTTGGTATCCAAACAGGTTTAAAGCACTCACCTAGAGTAAGCAGATAATGGGGACTATAGGAAGGACTTTGCCTACTAAATCTTATGTCTTTGTTTTAGGAAAACTGCCTGTTTTTGTACAGAAGAACAAAATGGGAGCCTGAATCTGTATTTGCAACCAGCCATGACAAGAGCTGTGTGTCTCACTGCTCACCTGTGCCAAGCAGTGAGACACGCAGCTCTATCCTGTAAGCCCAGATTCATTAAGTTTTTGAGGATGAATCCACTCAAAAAGTCCCACGAGTGCTTCAGGAAGCAGCAGGCACAGGAAGGGGTGAGCAGCTGCCGGAGGGGTGCTGGCCTGGGGTGACATGGGGCACGGTGCTGTCCTTCTTCTGACTCTGGAGGGCTTCTGGGCAGAGCCGAGGGGACGAAGTAAAAGGGAAGAAGAACCAAAAGAAAGTTTTCCCAGCGCTGCTCCAGAGCGGAGCTTCTGCTGCCTGTGAGGGAGCGCGCCCCAACCGCCACCGCCCTAGGGCAGCCATGTCCAGGGAGGAGACACCTGCCCCAGCTGTGCTGCCTGTTAGACCTGCTCCCCGATATCCAGGACTGATTAATTTGCGCCTCAGATATAGAAGGAAATGAGGAAAAGATATAGAAGGAAATGAGGAAAAGAAGAAGAAATGCGTCCTGTGGAGACCAGGGTGTGTCCCACTGTGAGGGGGACAGGCGGGTGTGCTCCTGCGCTCATGGCGGACACTGGTGCAGCCTGGCTGGCCCCTGCCCCGGGGAAGGCTAAACTCGGCTCTGCCTCTGTGTGCACCCTCCTCAGGTAAAGTCCTGGGCAGAGGGGGACTTCGGTGGGATCGTCTCTTTGTGCCCATCCGGGAAGCGGGCCCCGTGGGGCGGTGTGGGACCGGCACCGTGTGGGCATGGCGG
>NW_010331492.1:32666-43046 GCF_000700745.2 Antrostomus carolinensis
GAGCGGGACGAAGCGACAGCGGCCATGGAGGCTGGGCCGCGGCCTTCGCTCCAGACGGAGGGCTCCTGAACGGGGAGGTTCTGACCTGCCGTTTCCCATCTACCAGAAGGATGTGGGAACATCTGCAAGAATTTATTTCCTCAAATAAGTGTATTTATTTACAGCAGGAGTTCTGCTCCGGGATCTCAGCAATCCCCAGTGGCTTTGCCAGGTAAAGTCTTGCAAGAAATGCATCTAAAGCCATGCCCTGGCTTCCTTGCAAACATCTCCTCTCAAGGTATTTGCAAGAGATTTTATTTGCCAGTTGAATTCCTTTGTCTCAGAGGAACAGGCGCGTGTGGTGTTGATCAGGCAGCACCTCAGAAATTCATTCCCTTTTCACTTTGGTTTAAAAAAAACAACCCCAAACCCCAACAACAAACCAGCTCAGAGATAATACATTCATGTAAATAGCAGCCCTAGTGCTGTAGCGATCGCTTTGCTGGGCTGAATGCTATCAGCAAGTGTTGTAACTTACACCCAGAAAGCGGCGGTTGTTATTAATCTCAGTTCTGCTGTGAGCTGCTGCTTTCACAAAACAATATACAACTTCATTCAAGCATGCTATTGTTGTTGTCTGCCTGGCACTTTAGGCTGCTGTGTGAGGCAAGGTTTTATAGGCTTAACATTTACCGTAAGTAAATAGCATTTTCACTGGCCTCCTTCCTCCTCTGCCCAAAGCTCAGACTTTATTTCCGCTCCCCCCCGCCCTCTTTTGCTACCAACTTGATCTAATTAGTCTGCAAAATTATAGCCTTGTTGTAAACCTGGCATTCTGAACTAAGGAGAGCCCCTAGCAGCAGTGCTCGTATTTTCATTTTGTATTTTTCAGCAGTGACGTTGGTCCAGGTTTTTTTTTATTATTACTTTTTTTAACACTGCTCTGAAAGGATAAAGCTGGAAAGTCCTATGGAAAAGCCAGTTTCTATCTGTCAACATCTGTCATACCATGTACACTATTATTTAAAAAAAAACTACTGCAATGGACAAACCAGACTATATATAAGGGATTTCTCTCACTCTAATTCCCATATTCAGTGGCCCACAGTATTTCTTGTTTAGCCTCCCTATGCTACTAAGAAGTGCATAGAAAGGCTAAACAAGAAATAAACATTAAAGAAGTTCTGGTATCCTCTTTTTGCAGACAGACAGAGAGATACAACTGCATCCACACTGGGCTTGAGGTTCTGTCTGGCCACCACTCCCTGCCCTGAGCACGCTGCTTCCATGATGGGGAGATGGAAGTTTCCGGTTTCTTCCCGACTCCAGTTTCCAGCCAGCTTTTCTCCCGGGTAAGCTCATGTACAAGGTGGGCTGTGCTTGTCCGTTAGCTCTGCAAGTGCTTCACACAGTAAACACTGCTCTGCAAATTCAAAGCCACAAATGAGTGAAGATGATACAGATGGAGCTCGGAGGCTTCAGACTTACTTGCAAATTAACATCATTTCTCAGAGGCAGGTGTGATTGTGTCTTTGTGGGTAGCTGAGAGGGGGAGAGAGTCACAGATATATTATGCAGTCTTCTCCTTACGTGTTAATGGGAGGGAAAAAAAGAAATGACATATCAAATGTGAGAAATCAAAACTTAGCTGTTCAGTTAGGGAGACTGCAGAGGGACCCTTGCCTGGGTCTGCTGGGGGAAGAGGATTTTCTGGGAAATGAAGGCACTGTCAGCTTTCGTGTCTGTTCTAGGCAGTCCTAGCGTTAGGCAGCATTGCTGCTCTGCCTTTTAGTGATTTTATGGGCCTGATATTTTAAGGCACCAAAGGGAACGATGATGTTCATTCGACATGTGAGATTATAAACTGGTGAAGTGTTTGTTTGCATGGCCTGGATTGGAAATGTCTACTTTTGAGAGCTTGCTGGTTTGTTACCCACTTTCTGGTGGAGAATACTGGAAATGGAGAAACAGCAGAATTCTTATTATTTATTTTGTTGCAGTTAGGTTTTTATGAAGATAGGTGTACAGATGGATATATAAGCCAAAGCAAATGCAAATATAAGACAAAAATATGGGATTTGCTTGCCAAAGCTGAATTCCAGCCATTCTTTGAGTCCTTTCCAGGGACACTTGTTTGCTGAAGAGCACCAGTGATTTGCTTTAAAAAGTATAAAAAGCATGTGCTGGTACAAGGCGGACCTGAGGGTGCTGATGAGTAGATGGACCGTGTAGGCAATGTGAGTTCTCATTCAGCAGGTCAGCGCTGCAGTCCTTGTGCGAGCTGGACACATTTTTGCACCTGTGAAGAGATGGGCAGATATTCACTGGGGCATTTGGGAGTGGAAGTTTCCCAGGCTGGGTTATGTGATAGTAGCAACACGTGCACACGTGTACTTATTTTTGCCCCTGATTGTGCACACGGTTGTGAGTAGAAGTACCCAGGCACTTTCAGGAATGATAATAAAAGAAGACTGTTAATTACATACATACTGTATGTTTCCTATAAAGCAAGGGGGCCTTTGCTACAATGGGTGTCAATTTCTGTTAGCTGTGCACTGTTTGAGGGAGTAAGTTAAATTCTGCCTTCAGGTACATGCATGTACATCTAGGTACATATGTTTGATATGGAGATTGAGAAATCTTAGCTGATGAGATGGTGTAGCTGTGCAGCTGGGGGCAGAACTGAGACCATGGTGAGTACAGCCATACAGGCATCATTTCCTTCCGTCGTTCCCTGGATGCTGTGTCTGCATTGTGAAATATTCCCCTTATCTTCCTTTTCTCTTTTCTGGAAAGACCTCCTGCAGCATTTGCTGTGTTTATAGCTTTTTATGGGACTTGCAACTCTAGAGTTTCATTGCTGCTCCATAATCAATGTTAATTCTCCTCATTTTATGGTTTTAAAAATGTACACGCTCTACTCTTTGAAACTCCGTAAAATGCTGTTAGTGTGTCTTGGGATGATCATATTTTGTTTACAGATGCCTTGCTGTTGTAAGCCTCTGTCTTTCTATGGTACAGTTACCAGAAAATGGATTAAAAATTAAATGAACATATTGCTTTGTTTGTTTGTTTTTAAAGCAAGCTGTTTTCCAATTAGCTCCTTATTTGATCAAAGATTGCATCTGAGTTAATTGTGTGGTTTTGCCCAGTTTATGATTCTTTCTCTGAGATAACTGGGTCAAGTTTTGTTTACACTGTGACCCACATAAACTCTGTAATAAACCACACTCACACCTCTTTCCCAGGTCCGGAGCAGTGCATGGAGATATGCCTGTAAATTAAACTCAATGCACAACTGTAGGCTTGTAGTTATTTGATGTCAGCATGTCTCACTTTTTCAAGAGAATTTTCATCCCCAGCTCCAACTGACAGTCAACGTTTGGGTTACATAGATGAATTTTATAGCCTTTGGAAGAGGCAAGAGATTGTCTGCAAATTGCCTGTGCTATTTGTTTATATCCTAACAGTGTGTGTGTGATGGAGAAGCTCTGCTTTGGACTATTGCAGTTTGAAAAGTCTTGCAGCCATCTTTTAAATGCTCTTGCACCTTGTTTTGCAGTGCTGTGCCAGGCTTCAGACTCTTCCAACCCTCTCCAATGTTCATTTCCTCCATCATGAGCTCCCATCTCACCACACAGCTTTGAAAAGGTGAGAACGATTTGTGAGGCGTGGCTGATACCAGCTTTGCCCACAACACTCATTGCTGCCAGAAGTAGTTATGAACCCTGGGTTTGACATCCTCCCACTTGGTGCCAGTGGGGCCACTCTTACCTGGGTCACTGTCCAGCTGCTGTATCTCAGACCATCCTTTTGTGTCCATGTGATGTCTGTCTTCAACACAAGTCACTCAAGACCTTTTCCTTTTTATACTATCCCATCATATGGCTTGACTTTAGGATCAGTGTTTCCCTCAACAACTCTGTAGATATTATTCAGAGCCCGGTGATCTTTGCTAGAAGAGTTGGGCTGTCTGTTGGGATAGCCACAGAGAAATTGGTACAGAGGTTTGATGACACATGTTAAGCAGGAAAAAGAGATCACTGCAGCAATTGTGTTTGTGGCTCATTGTCAGTCACCAGCTTCCTAATCACTTGTGTGAAAATGTCACAATGAAGTTTCCAGAAATCAGTCCTTTTTGGCTGTTTTTCAGAGGACAATGCTCTGTTCTCTCCATGAAATGTATAGATGGGAGCTCCAATGTTTGTAGATGATCTGAAATATACAAGTCCTTTATCACACATATTGCATTTAATTCTGCTTTTCTCCTTCTAAGTAAAATATTCCCAAGCAACCGGCTGATTTTTCACTGTGGTAAGTTATTTTTTGGCTCTCTGGTGGAAAAATGTACAAATATTATGATAATGTTGTTCCTGGTGACTGTGACAGTGTTGAGTGACCCATCACTGTCAGATGTTCTGTTGGGTTTGTGTAGCTGTTGTGAAAATTAATTTGGTTAGCAACATGAAAATGGATTCTTGTCCATGAAAATGATAATTGGGAAATCAGTTATTGATTAACATAAGACCACGATTCCAACTTGTCTCAGCATAGTTGGAATTGTGTGAAAAAATCCACTATTCATGACTCCGCCATTTTAGCTGAGGGGGATGTTGTCTTCGTTTAGTGCATTGTTCCAGAGTGGATTCTCACCCATCTTCTTTCCTGGGCTAGAGAAACTGCTCTGGATAGTAAATATGAAATCTGTGCTGACATCTTTACTGCCAACACCTATTTCTTCATTTCTTCTTTGTGCTGTTGCTACCTAGACATCATATCTGACACCCTAGAGCTTCCCCTCTGGCTTAATGTTGGATAACAACAGAACAGCTGATCCAAGAACACTTTGTTCTCTACCTGCTTGGATGGGAAGATGGGAAACTTTCTACATCTGGGTCTTTTGAATGGAAAGAAGCATTCCTGTACTGTCACTGTCTCAGCAGTCAGATGAATGTCAAAAATCCTGCCATTTCCTTATGTTTGCTATTAAAAGCAAATATAATGCATATTTTTATAATTAGTATCAGCATCATTATTGTGCTCACTCTAAGCAAGCCAGCTGCTGACTCAGCCCTACCTGTGCAGAGGCTCTACAAACACATAGTTTGGAGGGAGTCTTGGCTGCGATGAACAGAATCCATCACTTGGATGTGAGTGGCGATTCTGTAATTCTGGTTCCAGTTGATCCCAAGTAATTCATCAACAGTTGTGATGTTGCTCCAAATTGACACCACACTAACAGAGATGAATCTGGCCCAAAATGTGTCTCTAGTGTGTTCCTTTAGCAAATGAATAGTAGGTTTTGTCCCCGTTCCTTCTGTGCAGTGCCTTTGCTGCTGTGTCTCGCGGCGCTCTGCAGGGACGCAGCGAGGGTATTTTGCAGAGACAATGTCTAGCTTTGCATTCATGTCTCTTAGGAGAGAGTACCTCTGATGCCTTTTTGGCCTATATTTCATATTGTTCTCTGCCAATAACGGGATCTGATGATTGAAATCTACTACCTGGGATCTGAAATGAATTGTTTGCTTTCTCCTGTAACGTTACGCTTCTCCACTTCTCTCCCCTCTGCACACATATACATATGCGTGCGTTCACACAGACACACCGGGGCTTCATCAGGCAGCAAATTGCTTATACACATGTAAGCAAGTATCTTCTCAAATCATCTCTTATCACCAAGTGGGGTGTGGTGCTTGTTGTTCAAGGGGTTGAGGTTGCCTTTCAATCTGCCAGGGCCAGCCTGACACCAAAAATAAACAGCATAAGCCTGGAACGGTTGTCACAAGGGGCAGAGAGAACTTGTCAGGCAGGAGTGTGTGAGCCGGCAAGATGATAATGTGGCATGACACTTCTGAAATGAGACACCGGTTGCCATGGTGAGGAGTCAGGAGGGACTATCTCTCCAGAGGCTGAAATAAAACATGCTTTAAATGATGTTTGATTAGAATTTAGATCATGTAACTGAGTGGCTGGGGCTTTTTTTTTTTTTTTTTCCTTTTTTTCCCCCTCCCTTTACTTTTTGTCGTTGTTGTCTTTGGCTGCTGGCAGAGTTCACTTTGGGAAGAAAGGGCTCTGGGTCCAGAGCAGCCCCAGCTGTAACCCCCCTCGCTCCACCACTTCCAGCGTGCTGAGAGGTTACTTAGTTCCATGCCCAGTCAATTATGCTCCTTGCTAACTCTGCTTGCATTTTCCACTTGAGTCCATCATAGTTTAAACCAGTTAAAAATGATTCCCTCTGTTCTGAAAAACAGTTAATCAATAACACCCTGAGAATATTTCTTGTCTTCGTTTGCTTCCTCTGACCAGTCTGCTCAGGGTATCCATCATCTTGTTCATATATGTTAAAAATACAGCCCACGAAGTCTCCTACACAATGTCCTTCTTGGACTCTTCATATTAAAGGAGGATGTGAATGTGTGTATATGACAGTCCAAGTGTTAAAGGAACCTGAAACAGACTGAAACAGAAAGAAGTCAATGGAATAATGCAAAACAATTGTCCTTGTGGCCTTGTAAATGGAATGGGACATTTAAAAGTAATTTGAGCTTTCTTTGCAGTTCTAATGCAGCGCACAACCAAATGTATTTTTCAGGTCTTTCCCAGCAGAAATAGAAAAGAAAAGAGCTGGTTCTGGGGTACAGACTTTTCTGACTCTCTGGTGCTTTTTGGTATATCCAGACGTTTAAAAATCTTGACGCAGGTATCCAACATCTGCATAAATCTGCTGGAAAACGATAGTCAGCCGGTTCCGGTGCTGCCTGGGCGCGCACAAAAGCACTCGGCAAAGAAGGGCCAATGCACCAACTTCTGCTGATTTCGAGATCACCCGAGGGCCAGCTATTTATTGATGTAAATCAACTAGCTTAGCTGGTGCTGATGCACACGGGGTACCAGGGCCTGAGATCTGCTAGTTGTCATCTCCAGTCGGTTGTGAGTGGAAGGTGTTAAAATACAAGGGATTTTTGGTTGGTTTTTTTTGATTGCTGGAGTGAACTGGGTTTGATGACTCACTACTGGGAGTCATCGTTAAGTCTGCACTGGATAAGTCAGTGCAGGAGCAGGTGTTATTGGCAATTTTTGGACTGAAAGGCAGAAAGTCAAATGGTCATGGAGACTCTACTCTAGCCTACACAGACTCTACTATAGCCTTGTGCTTTGTACAAGGGTAAAATTCCTGTGGAACTGTGACCAGGGGTGTGTGTGTTCCTAATAATGATATTCTTGCATGCACACTGCAAACAAGCTTCCCCTTTATCAGCACATTTAAATTGTGGTCATTTGCTTTGGTGATTGAAATAGTTACACCAGGCCAGAGAACGTGTGACTACAAGTACGTTTTTCTCAGCTATTAAAGTCTCTCTGCAAGACCATGCTGATTGGGGTTTCTATTGTGTGTATTTAGAGAACAAAATAAGACTATATACTGGCTATGCATGCGACAGTGTATTCTAGGAGTCGGAGGATGCCCTGTAATTTATGAGAGACAAAGAGGTACATTAGATATTGTTAGAATACATAATAATCCTCTGGCAGTAATTTATTCGGCTTGCAAGGTTAGGATCTCCATAATTCTTGGTTGCACTCTAATGAAGACTGCTGATGCTTATTATATATTTTTGTGTACATTAGAGGTACCTGTGAATATATGGATACCGTACTTGCCTCCTGCTACCCCACTACTCATGGAGCTGCCAGTGGGACTACACTGTGTGGGCCATTTGTCTAAATAGTCCAGGAAAGTGCATCAGCTGTATTGGCTTCTTGTCAGAGGTTCTCTGTAACTTTGTGCCCATAAAGTCATCTTCTGCAGATTTAACCTGCTTTTCTCACACTGTTCTGTCACCCTTGGCTCTGGGGTGACACAAGCATCACCAGGAAGTCATGGTCTTCAGCAGTACATGCTGTCCATCTGTAAATCCAGACAAACCAGACGGATGTTCCCCCAGGTGTTTTAAATTGGGCACTCGAACCTGATTACTTGGTTGGTGGGATGAACTGGGGTGGTCTGGGCTGAGAGGAAAAAAAGGGAGGAAAAAAAAGGGTGGGTTTTTTTCTTGTAAGAGACTTGCACTCCTGGCAGCCTCATCTTATAACAAAGATGTTTTTCTCCTTAGCTGATGCAATTATGTTCTGTTCACACCATCCTTAAAAGTCAGTGGTAAGGTAGGGGTTAAAATTATTTAATTATGGGGCTTCCTTGTGCATATTAATTAGGTATTGCTCTATTTTATCACTATAGTGCACTTTGTACAGCAGTTTTAAAAACGCTTTAAGTAATGTTTGCTATGCTTTCTGCAGTCTAATCTGCCAAATAATTTAGGTTATCCATGCCATGGAATTTACTTAACACTGACGTAGAAATTAGCCCCGAAGTGCTGGAAGATCCCAGGCCTGCTGATTATGGTTGGCTGATAAGAGCGTAGGCTTATAATGATTTCATACAGTGTTTTCATCTAACGGTTCATGTGATTTTGAAGGCACTCAGCATTTTGATGACAGAGACGCAGGTTATGAGCCTCACCACCAGTAGAGCCATGAGAAAAGCTGCTCTTGCTGGCTACTTGGTTTGCAAGGCTGTAACAGTAAGTGGGAAATTCTTGTAGCAGTGCTGTGCCTCTGGCCGTGGTTCAGGCGAGTTCCCTCACTGTGGTAGTGGCACTGCTTAAATAGCTAAATCCCCTCCCTGATTTGGGATTTTGTGATAGCTGTGGAGTTCAGTGAAATGGCTTTTGTCAGTACAGGGGTTGATCTGGAGGTGTCTGCAGATGTAGGGATTATGGAGACTTCTCTGGATTCCAGCAGCACCAGGATTTCACCCTTCCATCTGATCAGCCTTTTCTGCCCTGCTCTTAGCTTGACTACAAGAGCCTGATCACAGCTGGTGTAAGTCACTGTGGCTTCCCTGAAGTTGAGTGAGTTCAATCCACCTGTAGATCTTACTCTCCCATTTCAGGGCAATATTTCTTTCCATTAATTCTAGTTTTATCTATTTTTTTTTAATTGAATCTACAGTGAGGTCACTACAGAACTATAAACCTTGCTAGCACGTCTCTTTGAGAGTGCTTGATTTCTGCATATGGCTTTCCAGAGTTTACTCTGCCTGTTGAACCTGAATGCATCTAATCAGCTTCTGGGTACAGGCTTCTACAGGATAATTAACAAAAAGCAAAGAAATGATCTGGAAATTATCATACAGCTTCTTGAAGTAGCTTCTGTGGAAACAGATATTTTTTTTTCTTGAACTGAGCATTAAAACCTACAAGATTCTTCCACAGGGAATTTTCCAAGTTTTCTTTTTCCCATCATATTTCCACACTTTCTTGTCTTCCTTTCCTTTGGCCAAAGCACATACCATTTCACCACAACATTTGCATGTGCTGTTGTAGCACACAGCTCTTCTGATCCCACATCAGGTGTCAAATCTTTAATATGATTTCCTACATGTTTGACTAATCAATGCAGAACATCATCATGAAAGATAATTTTACCCTCTGGCACTTGAGGGACAGGATAATGAGGCCTGGTGTTTTCCATTTTTTATTCTTCCACAAGAATCTACATTTTTTAGTCCCAGCTAATTGATTTAAGTTCATGGAGGAAGGTTTTTTTTTCCCTTTCCCTTCCAGTATCTTGGATATTAATGGATTCTAGTGAGCTAGCAGGGCTGTGTGATCAGTATGTTTGGAGATTCAATATACTGCCGTTCTGACCTTTCGGAAGCCAGGGGAAAAACATTAGGCCCAGCATGTTGATCTCCCATGAACACTGAAATCTCAGGCAGGTTGGAGCTGCTTGAGGTGGCTGGAGATGGGGACTTTCTATGCAAGAAGGGAGGTTTGTTCTCAAATCATTTGCCAAACAGGAGAGAACTTAGTCTCACAACCCAGTGAGGAGTCAGGAGATTTACGGCCTTGCTCGGGAATGCTGGAAGGCAGAGGGATGGAAGCTGAGGCTTTCGGAAGAGACCAGGCACCGTTGCTGTGAAAAACCTGGTTGGAGAGCACAGCGTAGCAGGGCCTGAGTGATAAACCATGGGCACAGGCCAGATCTCTCAGCTCCTGCTCCCCTGATTCATCGGAGAGTCATTATCCCGTTCCCTTACAGCAGGCTTTTTGTGGAGGAAAGGCAGGCAGGCTCCTCACTGATCATCTGTGGGGCTGCAGGAATGGGACAAAGCAGTTCCAGCAGTAGCAGAACTCCACCCATCTCAGAAAAAATACATATTAGTCTAAATATCCTCCCCTGAGATAGTGTGAACTAATGAGTAAAACCCTGTTTTACTTACTGAGGCACCACTACTAGCATGATAGCGCTGATGGGACATTTCCCAGTCACTGGCATTGTCCCTACTGGCCACTGATCCATTAGGTCCACTGGACAAGACCTAAAAGGGAGCATATT
>NW_010331492.1:43077-44869 GCF_000700745.2 Antrostomus carolinensis
GCTAGATGTGCTTTTATGAATAATTCGTATATTTCTTCTATATTTTACCACCATTAACTAGAGTTATTCTTGTATTATTATTTTTTTTAGGGATGGCAGCAGCTTATGACAGATTTGTTTAGGGTTAGCCCTATTCATAAATTAAGTGGCAGATAAAATTTAATTTTTCTTATAAGAAAAGCCTATAGCTCCTTAAATTGCTCATTTAACATCACTGAAAAGTAATACTCCACTTTAGAATGGACATCGTATTAACTTTAAAAGGCCTATTTAAAGTGACGGTTGTCAGTGAGTGAAAGCCAGATATGGTAATTTCGAGTTACAAATCAGAGTGAGGAAACTGTAGAATGGACAACCTTGTTAACACAAGCGCGACGGAGGAAGCACTGGGGTCAGAGTGCCAGCACGGAGAGGAATAAAGACACAGCACCAAAAATATGTCCTATAATTAGGGCAGCTGTAAGAGTCAAGGTTGAAGATTCTTCACCATGACATGTCTGATATAGAAAAAGTGATAGCCAAGAGTAATCACTTACAGGCACCGAGCCTTAAAGGAGCAGCACTGCGCGTGCCCTGGCTGGGGCAGGGACGCCTGTCAGACAAAGAACGGGGGGCACGGGGTGACTGAAGCGGTGTCTGTGGGGAAGGGGGCACGGAGGAGTTGGAAATTTCAAGGGTCAACACTCAAAGGGACTGAAAACTGGAAAAAACTGCTCATTCAGCAGCGAGGTTTTTCTGATCATGGTGTGGAACATCTCCGAGAGTGGGATGGGTTACCCTGGATGCTGGTGGGGGTGTCCCGGGTTTAGATCCGATTGAACGGGCACAGAATCACCCCGGGGGTGACACCAAGGGAGGAAGGTGACAGGAGGAGGCTGAAGCAGCGTGTGTCTGTGTGTAAAAGGACAGACACAGGCGTGCACAGGTACACTGGGCAGCAGGAGAACAGAAACTGGGGAAGGGAGAAACTTGGTGGGCACACAACCACACCATCATTCAAATGGCAGAGAACAGATCCAACCTCCAGGCATCGAGCAATCAGCAGGACACACATCCGGCTGGACGAGCAGAACGTGGGGTGCACGACTGCTTCCTCCACCTCGGCCTTCCCCAGGGCCGGGTGTTCATGGAGGGGAGGGACAGAAAACATCTGGAGTCTGGCTCAGGCTCTCCAGGTCAGGCTGCAGAGATCTGCCCCTCTGTTTGGGTTCAGGAGGCAGTAAAAGAGGCTGGAGCCTGAGTGCAGCACGCTCCACGCTTTCGCCGGGAGTCTTCACAGACCCAGGGTGCGTACACAGGAAAGGAGCCTGGAGTCTTCCTCGGCACCCTGGCACTGCGGACCTGGAGAACCTGCTGCAGCCTGACCCGGGCGGGTGTCTGGCAAATGCTCTCTCCTGTCTGCAGTGCTGAGGGGAAGATCCCTTGCCAGCTGGGTCAGAGTGCAGCAGTGGCGCAAGGAGACATTTCTATTAGCGGAGAATGTCTCCGGATAATGATTCCAGCTTCCTGGGAATCCTCTGGGATCTGTGGAAACCTTCCAGGCTTTCTGTCTCCTCTGTGACCCTCTTTGGTAATGCCTGTATAGAAGCCCCAGGAGGCTGTCACAGGAGAAGCCTTCTCCTCTTCTGCTGCCTTCTGCTGTATTTCCCCGGGGAACAATCCAGTCCAGGCAGTAAATGTGGAGTGACATGGGCACATGCTTTTCTCCATCAATCCCCACCTCCTCCATGGGATCCACTTGAAAGGATAAAGGAAATTCAGGCTGAGCTAAGTGCCTTACCCCCCCCCCCAA
>NW_010331492.1:44904-45783 GCF_000700745.2 Antrostomus carolinensis
GGTTTAATGTAAGGTAACCCACCTCCAGCTGAGCTGCATTTGAGAGCCCTCTGGCTGGGGCTGGGCTCCACATTTCCCAATAACCCACAACACCTCTCTGGACAAGCCTGTTCCTCGCCCAGGCTGAGTATTTAGAGGTTTCTAGGTAACAACTATAAGCCCTTAAGAGAAGGACTGTTTGACCTTGCTTTGGGCTAGTCTCCCCTCCCATTGCCATCACAGATTTGCTTACCTGATATCAATTTTTGCCTACCTGCTTGTAGAGCCAAGGGCAGGAGGATCAGCCTGCCTCTTTGGACATCTTCAGCCTCCACGGTTTGGTTTGCAGCGTTTTCCCGGTAGGTTTCAAAGGCTGAAGTGAAGAAGCACCGCTCATTTGCACAAAAAAACCCTGAGCACAGCTCACTGTGGCACCAGAGAAGGAGTTTTCTGGCAGATCAAAGGCTACGAGTTGTTCAGCTTCCCACGCAGCCCCTTTGTCAGCCAGTTTATTTTGCCTTTGTCTTTGGCGACCTGTACTTGGGGACGCTAATTCGATTTTCCATTGAGAGGTGCGGATATCTATATTATTTTCCTAAAACTCCAGAGAATATTATAAATTTCTTTTTATTGCTTCCAGCCATGTTATTTAAAGTAATTAACCTTAATTTATAAATTTTTATATCAAACTGCCTTTTAACTTTTAGAACTGGCAGGAGAAGTCCATTTCCCAGGGCTCCTAATAGTTCTCCATTTAATCAAAATTCATCCATCAGATTCCAGTGTTAAATCATCTTTTAATTGGGAGTTACATTCTGGTTAATAGTTTTATAATTCGCCGCCTCTAATAGTTTTTACCACAGGGATCTACTCCATTTTTTCTCACTCTATTATTCCTGG
>NW_010331492.1:45807-53361 GCF_000700745.2 Antrostomus carolinensis
CCTGCCTGTTCTTTGTGATCTCATTAATTCTTGATAGCAAGTTCCCTTTCTCCTCATTACTGGAGCATAACTACCTTTATCACTAGGTGAAGCCTTACTCATTTCTACAAGTGCTCTACAATTTGAATTTTTTTTTTTCCCCTCTTAAAAAAAAAACAACCCCAACAATCTGCAATTTATTTCAGCAAATAAGATTATGTGTACTGTGCATGGTCTTGGCACTTGGCATTATTGAGATTTCAGACTGGAGGTTTTTGAGGCAAGAACTTTCTCTAACTTGGTCTTTGCGCAGTGTTTCTCACAGTGGGGCCCTGATGTTTTCTAGGAGATATTTCCAATTAAAAATATAAACTACTAATACTGGTGATATAAGAAAACAATCCAGGAGTCATAAAAAGGAACTGATTGACAGGAATGGCAGATCTCTTTGGAGGGAAGCATTCGATGTGACCCCACGTGCCTCTTGCACCGTCTGTGCCATTAACTGACGTTCACCAGCGAGAGGGGAGCAGAATCGGGCCTCGGTGCTTCCGATTTCCACATGCTGCCTCACTCACAGATGAACTCTGCGGTGTAGCCCTTAATGGTCAGACACACCGCATGCAGATGGCCTTGCTCGATGCAGCCGAGCAGCTAGGGCAGCGGTATATTAGCTTGGTATCCTCCCCAAACAATAAAAAGATTCCACGGAGAAGTAAATAACGGTGTATATGAGGCAGTAAAGCCCAGCTTGTCGTTTTTCAAAAAATGCCTAGAATTAGCGTAAAATTAAATTTGAAACCTTAATCCTCCAAGGGCTGATTCTCAATTTGCAGATCCACAAACCCTCTGCAAATTACCCTACCAATCCTACTGACAGTCTTATAGGAATATGTTATATTGACTGCCCAAAGTCAGGCTCTGCAAAGAAGAGTACGTTGTAAAGTGCTCTTGGTAAGAGTAAGGAAAAAACAATCTCCCAGGGTTTATATCTTAGTCCCTTGAACAGTCCTGTAGAATCATTCCATATATAACTTCCTATAAGAAAAATAGGATGGACAAGTGTAAACAGAATTATTATACAATTACAGTGGTCCTCGGAATAACTATAACGCTGTCCACAGTAATTTTTATGTCTCCATAAAGTACCAGCGCTGCGATATTCTTTTAGCCCTTCTTTCGCCCCATGTGGCAATCTAATAACTTTTCCTACTTAATGTGAGCATCAGTGCAGTAATTTGATATGACAATGATTACGAAATACTCCAGCAGTTTTAATTGACTAGTGTTGAGATCATATCACCAGAAACAGACAAGATCTTATCTCATGTATGACTTCCATCCCGCCTGACTGGTACAATATTTATGTTAATAAGGATCGCAGGCATTAGCCAAGTATTAAGATCTCAGCTGTGGTAACTACATTTAGAAGCAAACAATAATTTCACAGACTCCTGGCCACCCTTTCCTTTGAGTGTGGTACTGGTAAATAAATAAATAAATAAAGATTTAGCTTTTTGCTAGGTACCAAATATATCTAGAGAAGTTTTTATGTCTGGAACCTAGATTTCAGGATTTCTTCTGAGAAATACTACAGTAATTCAGCAGTTAAAAAGCTGCCAAAGCTTGATACTGTATCTGAAAGAATTACCATAGAAATCCAAGGCTGTATTGTGCCTCTTGTATGCATAGCAGGCATACTATTACCTCCTCCTTTGTTGCTGCTGCAAACATTTACTTGGAGGGACCTTATTGTCAATGAATTTTTGACAGAGGTCAAACTATTTCTGAGTGAAACTGAAAGAGGTCTGGGACTTGTATCAAACAGCTGACAGCATCAACAATACTGTGTTTACTCATCCTGCATACTGGAAAAATTAATTAAAATTGTTTGTGAGGTGTTTTCAGCCCGCAGAAGCCTGAGATGCTGTTGGTAACGGGGCTGCCGGTCTGGTCTGTGGGTGGAGGAAGCACTGCAGTTAGCGATGGGGCTGCTGACTGGAGATCGCTGGGGTTTCTTTGCTGGGGGTGATTAGCTAAAAGGCGATTGAGTGTTGCGATGAGTCAATGCACGGCTTGGTTAGGAGATCCCCCACGGATCTTGCTTCACGCTGTCAGCAGTGACACGAGTGCCAGGTACAGATGGGTCCCCGTGGCTGCTCTGCAGCTCTGTGCAGCCACGTGGCCGTGGCGGTGTGAGGAAGTAACTTCACAGAGTGCTGTCAGCAGTGACACGAGTGCCAGTTTCAGATGGGCCCCCGTGGCTGCTCTGCAGCTCTGTGCACCGTGGCGGTGTGAGGAAGTAACTTCACAGAGGAGCATGGTCAATGACAACAAGTGTTTTCTTTTTCCTGTAACAAAACATTTGTGACTCAACTGTATTTTTTTACATCTAATATTTTTAAAAAGGTCCAAAATTGCAAGTTCTCAAAAACATTTCTTAATTTTATAATGTTATATCTTATTCCCAGTTTTAAATTACGCATTCCCACGGGAAGTTGGTCATGCAAAAAAGCAAGCAGAAATGTGGTCACTCTGTCGCATCACTCAGCAATGCTGAACCTCTCAAAGGCTTTACAAATGCTTATGAAAAAATGTTGCAAGATGTCATGAGATGTAGTAACTTTTTTATAGACATTTTGAACTTTCCTGTAAACTTGTTGTCATCTTAGAGAAAGAGCTTTATCCACCTCCACGTATGCACGTGTCTAGGAGTAAAAACAAACCTTGTTCTTGATTTGTTTCATTATTTCAATGGAATATGACTTATTTTTTAAGGAGTTTTATTGGTTTCTGGCATTTCGATGCAGTTTTTCACTAGACAATTTTTTTTTTTGTCAGTAATGCTGTATACATCTCATAGAGATGGGAATTTAGGAGGATTTATCTAATCGTGAGTCACTGAGGACCTTGAACTCCTACTGCAAAATCATGGTTGTTGGTCACTTGCAGTGATGCAAACTGAAGATTTGTTGGACATTAAAACCAGTGCCTTTTATTTTGTGAATATATATACACTTTTAATAGTTGGCCACTTAAAATATTCATCAAGTATTTTCATTCTGTTACTCTTCACTAATGCATTTTTAAGCACATTTCTCTTGAATCAGCCCAGTCTCCTCTTTCATGAATCCTTATCTCTGTCTTATGGGCATCTATATCCCTACCCTAATGTTCCACTGTACAAGAACTGAGCTGTTCATAACCCTAATCACACCAAAACAGATGATTCATTACTGAAGTGGATGAAAGAAGGCATTAAATATTGGCATAAAGGAGAAAAGATGAACTGGTACTGGAAGGTTCATCTCTATTAGCTGAAGTGTTTGGGGACACCACAGGAATAAACCTTGGGTTATAAGTATTGTCCTTGGTTAGGAACCTGCGATGAAATCCAGGAGAATGAACTTCTGTCCTCTGTTTAAGACAGTGGTCTGCCTGTGAGGCTCTCGTGGTGGGATCAGGGCTGATCAGAGGTGGGATGTGCAGCGACTGTCCTGGGTACAATAGTTAAGGATTGGGGCTCAGCGTGGGCATTCACAGTCATGAAATGACTCAGGAAATACTGAAAGCTGAAAAAATCTTGTGGGCTCTTTTGAACTGCAGTGCAGACCTTAGGTATCTTCATCTGTTGGCTTTTTGTGTCAGGTAGGAGGATTAAGGACTTTTTTTAATTATTTTTTTAAGGCAAAAGGCAGCTGAATTCACTGGACTTCAAGAGCTGAAGGACAGGATCAGATCCTGTAAAACTTCTAATTAAACAAAAAGAAGAGGGAAGCAACCCTGCCCTGAAGAACTGCACTCCTGCAGAAGCTCATCAGTGATTTGGAAGGTAATAAATACCAGCACTGTTCACCATTCTGGTCTCAGATTTGGGTTAGGAGACAATGTCTGGGTGGCCAGTAGCAAGTGATCCTTTGATGGATCAGCCCAAACCCTGCAGATGAGCCTCAAATGAGAAGCCAGGGGCAGAGCAGGGCAGCAGGTGCTGCTGGTGGTGGGTGGGGAGGTCAGGCTGCGTCCCCACAGCAAACCTGCCGGCACTTACCGTCATGAGGGCCTCAGCTGTGGGTGGTTAGCAAGACCCCGGGGATATAAGTGAGGAGCTGGAGGGCCAGTCTCTCCCCTCAATGGGGTGGGTGGTGCCTGTGCCAGGCTGCTGCAGGCTGGTGGGATGTTACCTGCTTGGTGCCTGCCTTGGAAAGCGCACGTAGAGCTCCTGCTTTGGCTCCGTGACTCCGGTGTGAGGCCCATGCGTGTGGTTCATCTGTGTAGAAGGTAAGGTGTTACTGCTCTCTTCTCTGGGGCTGGGGCATGGAGGTGGTGGGTGAGGATGTTGCTGCAGCAGTGTGGTGTCCTTGGTGTCCATAGCAGGCTTGCTGTATGGCTGCATTGGGCTTCTTGTGCTTCTCTTCAGTAGTAACCAGCTGCTGAGGGGTTTGTAGGGCTCTGATGTTTTGTTTCTCCTCCTCTGGGGATGTGCCTGGAGGTGTTGGGGCTGGCAGCCTTCTGCAGCAGGGTGGTCTCTGTCTCTGGGACACCTCTAGTGTATGGGCCAGGGTCCTCTCTGGAGGAGAGTAACAAGGTGAACTTCCCAGGTGGGAAGCCCCTAAGAGTTCAAAATAAATATGTGTGATGTGATTTTACTCCCCTTTATCACTCGGGTGGTTTCTGAGCAGTGTTTCTCTGGAGCCCAGGCACGGGAGTCCCTGCAGGAACTGTCTCTTGGACACAAATGAGATGTCCCTGGAGAGCCAGGGAATTGGGCAGTCAGGAAAACAGTTCTGAGCATCAGCTCTCCCTGCAGATGTCGTGTTCAGCTGCGTGCTGTGATGTAAGGCAGCCCTAAATTACAAGTAAACAAACACAAACCCTGTCGTCCTTCATCTCCCCACTGTGTGGGCAGAAACTCGTCTGGTAGCCTGTAACAGAACGCCTGGTTGGAGAGCAACCAGGGAGGCGGTTCAAACAGCTCCACCTGTGGAGATGCTGCCATTTAGTGAATCGTTAAGAAATAATCCAGGGTGGATCAGTATCTCTTGTTCTCTCCACACACAGTCAAACAGAAAAATATGCAATGTAAATTTTGTGTTCGTTTGGGGTGAGGGATAAGGGTCTTCAGAATAAACACCAGCTGTTTTTAAAGGAAACAAATTGCTCTGCCTGCACCCCTCTGCCCCCCAGCTGACTGCTGTACCTTCTTCCAAAGCGTGGCAGTGAAGGGGGGAACCCTCACAGAACTCATTTAGTTAAAATTTACACTCCTTGATTTTGTGCCTCTTCTTTTTCATCCTTCTAGTTTTGTAGCTATGATGCAGTATTGATCCAAAGATCTATAGGATCATACCATGGCTCCAGGTGGGTGGCAGAATTGAGGTTAGGCTTCATTTCCATCTGAATGGTGCAGAAAATAATTCCACTTCCCAGCCTTTATTGCTCAGAACATTGCATTTCTCTCATTGCAGTATATGGGAATTAGCTCTGGAGAAAAGAATTTATTTTTTTCCGTGATATAGAGTGGAGCAGAAGGATTCAGGAAGAAGTAATGTCAGAAAGCAGACAGCAAGCTCATTGCTGTTTGAATTAGGTGCAGCTGGATTGCTCTGATGAAATGGGACTTCTCATCTGGGGTTCAAGTGGTGTTTCTGTGGAGGGGTGGTCCCCAGACTGCAAGTTCCTCGTTTGGCCAGGACAGTGTCCTGCAGTAGCACAGCGTGTTAAATGCAGTAATAGCAGAGGAGCATGGAGCTCCTCAGCTTTGTTCTAGGTGTCGTGAGGGGATCCATGATGGAAATCAGCAGGACTGCAGAGGGTGGAAACTCCTGCAGCTGGAAAGTGCCTCTAACCATCTCCCAGGCCAGCTCAGGTGGTGGTTTGACTGCATCACAGACCTGCTCACACATCGTGGGCTGTCCAGGACAGTCTCTCCTGCTGAGTTAGTGTGTAGCTGGAGCTTGGTCCCCACTGGGGCTGTAGTGCCAGCTGTGCTGAGGCTGTGTGTGTTTTCTGGAATGGCTCCAGGCTGTATTAAACACTGGCTTTAGGTGCCAGAGGAACCTGGTGGCTCTCTGGAGCCAGACCAGTTGCCTTTGAAGCTAATGAAGTTATGCAGATGTGAACTTGTAGGTAGGAGAGAAACCAAGTGACAGTGGAGCAAGAGAGTATGTATGTGAAGATGCAGACACCTAGTGCTGCATGCTCCAAATTCCTTCCATGGTGCTTCACTACTTAATTCTTGTGAAGTTTTGTGCTTGTTCTCCTTTCAAATCATCATCGTGGTGGCAGGGTGGTGAGTTGTCTGGTTCTTTTTTCCCCACTCTAAAGCAAAGACATGTGCGTGGCTCAGCGACTGAGGAGAGCAATTGAAGTGGTGACCCATATTGGACTTCTAACATGGACATAGTTCATTCAATTTGCTGTGTGAATTTAGTAAATCAGAGAAGTAATTTCCCTGCAAGAGAAGTAGGCTGCCACCTGCTCATGAACTTGGCAACCTTCAGTCACACCTCTGGTATTATATCCTGCTAGAAAAGTTTTCAACAGAGTTATTTCCTGCTAAAGGGGGATGAGAGGAGAAATTGGGTAGCATGCTGAGGAAATAGTGCTGTCTGTGCCCAGTGTCCAATCAGGAGAGAAAGTACCTGGGAAAAATCCAAAATCCAGTGGCACACTGGTAAATACAGCTCACAGATAATATCATTGCTGTGTTAAGACTGGTTTTAGAAGCTCAGATCCTGGGAACTCCTTGTCAGTGCCAATGTCTCCGGCAGGAGTGTGTGTGTGGGAAGTAAAAAATAATCTACAAGGGTTTAGGTTAATTTATGAAGGTTCATGTAATGCTGTAAGTGGCAAGATGCTAAATGTTTCTCATATCGGAGAGGTGCTCTCGGGAGAATACTTGTCCTTATGAAGCATTTACTTCTAACACTGAATAGATGCTTCTACTACCTGGTGTCACTTTAGCCACGACACTTTACCTGATAGCAGTGGGATTTTCTTCCCCTTCTGTCCCTTCTCTGCTGCTCACCCAGCTTGTCCCACCATCAGGGTTACTGCCTGGGCAGGTCTCTCGTGGGTGCTAATCGCATTAGCACCCTGAGCAGAGCCTGCTTCTGGATGAGTGTGTTTGAAATGCACTGAAACTCTGGCTGCGGGATTTGTGCTTTCTGTCAATGACAAGTGGAGCAAATATTGACAGTGTCTCTCAAAGACTCCAGTTACTATTGCTCTTGTTAATTCAGGGCAAAATTTATCCTCGCGCCAAAGAGCCATGTTAAGTCTGTGCTATTGAAACAGCTGGACTTCCCTGCCCCATTTATTGCTGTCTGGGTAATTTGAAGAATAAAGGACAGACCTAAGAAAACCAAGCATGTGTTGTGGTCATCTCTGGGGCTTTTCTTGTTTTTGTTTGTTTGTTTTTTAATCCCCATACTCTGTGTTCCTGTTCCTGACCTTGTGTTGCACCACTTGTGTATGCAAAGGTATAATGTGTTTTGTCTCTTTTGACTCTTGTTATTTCATATTGGGAATGGGAGGAGCTGGTGATGAAACTACAAAGAACCAAATAGTCATTTT
>NW_010331492.1:53396-58768 GCF_000700745.2 Antrostomus carolinensis
CTCTTTAAAAGACTCCTAGATTTAAAGAAGAAAAAAACTCTGAAAAACAGACATGGGAAAAAACCTGGATTAAACTGTCACTCATTCACAGTCTATCCAGGAAACTCATCCATGCCTCTACAGGTAGCTAGTTATCCCATCAGGAATTTCATATTCTTGTCTGAATCCTGGAACACAAATTGGTCCAGTGCTATGGGTCTGCCTTGATTAGGGTCTGCTGACACAGATGTCCACAGCATGTGTTCCAAAAAAGCCTGCTTAAATAACTGCTTCTTCCCCCAAAGGGATCAAAGGTTGAGATGGTCTTTCCAGAGCTTTAGCCAGGCTGTGCAAAGCATCTGCAAAGTTTAATCCCCTAACCTTTCCTTCCCTTCCCTCCCTCTTCTTTTTTTTAAGGATATATAAATGGAGTTTAAGGGTTTATCTTTTTTGTTATAGAAAACAGCTATTACTTGTAAAGAACCCCCTGGAAAAGAAAGTGCAGCCTTGCCTTTATCCGAGAGACAGTTGGGTTTTGGCTACTCTGTCAAGGCTAAAGCCCAGAATACCTCTGTACACTTGTGCAAATATCTAATGTTGACATCTTTTGCCAGCTGCTGTTGTGGCTTCCTTTTCCTTGATGCACAAAATCCTCTTGTGATGTGGCCTCTGAGCGCCATTATAATTAAAAGAATTAAAATTCAATTTGAGCTATTGTCGTTACACAATGCAAAGTTCAACACCCCTGAAGGTTGATTTTATTGATTCTGTATTGGTTACTCCATGGAAATAAGTTACCTTGACACAAACACGGTATTGTCAGTAGAAGGCACAAATGGTCCTGCTCCAGCCCTTGCTCACTTGAATTTTGTTAGCAACACCTTTCACAGAGAGGTGTGGCAGCATTTCTATCTTAAAGCATGGTTTGCCCAAGATCACTTCAGTCCTGAAATTATCTCCAGCTTAAATAGCAATATAAGATTTACAGCCTTGGCAGAAAAATGTATGTATGAGAGTTAAAAGCTACAAAGCTTGTTAAAATTGCAGCTGTCAGTGGCAGCAAGGAACCTTGCTCTTTCTTGTGGCTTGAGTGGTCATCTTTGGCTGCTTTTCCCTTCCACCCTCACTATTCAGGCTTGTATATATCTATTTTGTTTATTTTAAAGAGCAGCCTTAAGTAAAGCTTATTGGAGTTTTCCAAATCTGTTTCATTACGAAATAACCATCACCATCAAATGTCTGGTTTGTTTTTTTTTTTCCCCCAACACAATTATTTCCAAGAGACTGAATATTGACTTGAAATCAGCTCTTCTGAGTGTAAGATGCTTTTAAGCACTGATAAGAATTGTTCCTATTCTCTGAAACTGCTCCTTTAAGCAGAGCAGCTGTAGTTCATGCTCGATGTATTAATGATTCACTCCAATGTGACAGTGTGCTGGACAATAGGAAGGTCAAAATTGTTGTGGTGGGGAGACTGAGTGCGAGAAGTGAAGAAATCTTTCTGGAAGGTAGAGAGGCACTTGGACAACAGCATGGAAAAGCTTGATCTTTGGAGAGCTTTCTTTTCTAGTCTTTATACTGGTGTTCTCAGTTTGAGGGAGACACAAACATGTTTGTTTTTTCCTTGGAGTGCCTCTTTGCACCAGAGCTTCTGTGCTGTTGCAGTATAATTAGCTAGTGATGGGCACCAAGGACTGAATGGAGGTGGGAGAGGATTTCTGGGCAGTTTGCTTGTCTCTGTGGGAGGCTCCATGCCCCTGTCTGTGTGCTGGGGAGGTGGATCAGGAGCAAGGAAGCAGCTTCTAAGATTGAACCCCAGCATGTGAGTGACCAGATGTGGTCTGTGTGTGCTTGAACTTTCCTCCAAATGTCACCTTTCCTACTACACTGGTTTGCCAGTCCTGTAGTCACCTTGTGCTTTGTCCAGCAAGTACATGATGACACTGAAACATATGGCTGAAATCTTCCCCTGGCAGAAAATCTGGCTGGGAGGTGCCCTTGTGAGAAGAGCAAAGGGCTGGATCACAGAGGTGAATTTTGTTGTAACACTGGTCCCCATGTCTGCAGGCAGCCTGGTGCCAAGTGAGGCTGGGATGTGAGTGAGGGCTCTGTGGGTCTACAAGGCTGATTTGGATTTGGGAGCTACCCTGGGACTGAGAAGTCGCACTACCCAGCATTCCTGGGATGCCACTGAGCGACACGACGGGAAGGGCACACAACAGCCTTTCCTTGTTAATGTTGTGTTCAGCGCTTCCCAAGCGGTGTCTGCAGGGGAAAAAGCTGAGTGGGAAGGAAAAGTGTTACCAGTTGTTTTGACAGAAGCAGCAAACTGCATGGGAAGACCTTGTCTTCATATTATGTGACTGCTGCTCAGCTTATTGCTACCTCATTAGCAAGAAGTTACCTAATTAGCCAGGCAAGCTGTTAATTAAGTGTGTATTGGATTACTCAGCTTTAAAAATTCTTTTAGATGCTAAATATTTTAGTGATAAGGAGTTACCACTGAACTATTTTCTTTCTGGGTAAATTTCTTTCATCTGCCAGAATGGAACAAATCCTGAACTGCTGTAACCACCACAGCTGCAGGAAAACCAACTGGATTTCTTGTGATGGAGTTGGCATTAATGAACAGGAACCATTTTTTAAAAAAATATAATGGAAAAGGCTTGGTAAGGTTAATAAGATAGTAGAAACCCTGTGTATTGAATCAGTCTTGATAAGAGAACAAAAACTACATGTTTGCTAAAATAACTTTAAAAACAAATAACATTGACTTTCCACACCTAGTGGAGACCAAATTTTCACTTGCTTGCATGCCTGCTCTCCCGGCATGCTAGGACCTGTCACCGTTCCGGCTCTCACCAGGACAGTGTGACTTTGATTTTTGACTGCTGGGCAATCTTTTTCATCAGATGGAGTTGGATTGCAAGGTGGAAATTAGGTGTCCCTGCATCTTCCCACTCCTTCAGCTCACATGAAAATTTTGTGTTGAGGACATGTATCCACTTCCTACTGGCCCCACCGCGTGAAGCTTTGATTAGCAATTATTTCTGAGATATTAAAAAACACAATAGATGTTGCAGGGCTCTGGATTTTCCATTATGATGATTAAGAAAAGACAGACTCTGGTTACAACTCAATAGTTATTTTTCTATGTCAGAACGTAAATTATTGGTGTAGCCTTATGATCCCATGTGCATGTATGCTCATGTACCAAACACTTATGTTAACTGTGTCTTCATTTGCATCGATTAGCTGGATTCTGATTTTTACCTTTTTTGGGGAGAGATGTGGAATAAACTGAAGCAGACAGTACCAAGTGCTTTGTTCTTGCTGTCTTAGAGATGTGCCTTCACCCTTACCCTACACCTCCTTTCTGTATGCAAACTAGGCCAGTAAAACTTTAGAAGTAGCTTTATGGAAGAGTGAAACCACTTCAGTCATTGCTGAATGCAACACAGAAGGGACCTGTGTGAGCAGGGGCTGACCCTGGATGGTGTGCACACTGTATCAGTGCTTTAGCTGCCATTAAGCTGCATGAGGACACCTCTCTATCCCTGTTTCTTAGTCTCATCATCTCTGAAATAAGGCTCTTCACTAAGCACATGTTCACTTGGTGATGGTCTGGTGAGCAGCTGCTTTGCTTTTCATTCTCAGGTGTGTAAGTGTGTGTGCTTAGTATCAGGTGAGTGTGTGTTTCAAGGAATAGCTCTTTCTTTGGGACCCTGAACTGGACAACTGTCACCTTTCTGTTGGCTGCCTGCCTTGCAAATGCCTTGCAAAAATACCACAATAGTAACATAGTGATAGGATTTTAAATAGTGCATTTTCCAAAAGACACTGGCATTGGGTTCTTACAGAGCTATTGTTGTGTAGTTGTGTAGCCAGGCTAATCCAGAATACTGGAACATTGCACAATTGAAAACGTGCATGATCTTTACCTGTCAAATGACTGAGAAATCAAAACAGCCTTTGAAATAAGAATCAACACCTGAAATTGATTGAAATCAATGGTCAGAAATAGGAGACAGTAGTGCAGAGGAGTCTCAGGTGAGATGTGCAGCTTCTGGGGGGATAGGGCAGGTACCCCACTCTGTGCAGCACCTGGCACTGGGAGGTACTGGAGCAGTCCTGAAGCAGAGGTGAGTGTGTGACCTATTCTTCCAGGCACTGATACAGCACATCAGCGTGGTAACTTTAAAGTCATAAGTGTCCACTCTAACTCTTTCATAAGGACTTTGGGTAAGGAAAAATAAACTTCCCACTGCACAGTTTCTCTTGGGGTGAAATTAGAAGCAAAGAAATGCTTTGGGCTCATATTGTTGATTGCACTAGGGGTTAAAATTACTTGATAGTCGATAAAGATAAATTACACACAAAAATAGCTCCTATTGCTGGAGTGAGCTGGCAGTTTGCAGGAGGGGGTATGTGCTATCTTAACGTGCAGTCAGTTGTAAAGGCTTGGGAAAAAAATTTTCAACTGCACATTATCTGAGTGAGCTTCCATATTTTACCATGACACCGACTCCGAGACTCATTTCCCTGGGTTAAGTAGTGTGGGGTGAAGTATCTGCCGCTCTCCTTCTCCCTATCCATCTGCTGCGGTATCCTGGGCATTTAACCTGGAGCGCTTGCTGATGTATGACCAAATCAGAGAAAAGAGGCCGCGCTGTTTAACCCTCTCCCTTTGTAGCTGCACTTAATGAATGTCACACAGGCCCACTATAGAAATGATGGAACATCCATTCTGTCAGCATGAACAGAGCCCACCGTGCAATGATATGGTGAAATATGCTGAAAATATTCACAGGAGCCTGTGAACATAAACCCATGATTATTTTTTTCCCTTAAATCTCAATATTTTAGCTGGTTTTTCCCCCCCATATAATAAAAGTGCAGTTTCAAGCGGTGTCTACTTTTTTGAGGGGAAGAAAACCCTATTTTCTTTTTAATGTGGCTGTACTGAAATTGCTAACTTATGCTAACCAAAAGGTAATTATGTTGTCCACACAGGTCTTTTTGTCTTTCTAAAAAATGTCTTGTAAATAAGATTGCAGGTCTTAATGACTCTATCCAGTCATTCCTGGGCTAAATTTAAAGGTGATAAAAGTAGAGCTATACCTTCTTTTGCAGAAGTTATTTACGTGCAGGTGTGTGATGTCTGCTGGCCCAGTTCTTCCACCTTCACTCATGGGGAGTCACAACTGGTCGTTAAGAATCTGTGCCTTTTGCAGGGCTCCTTGCTGAGCAAGTTACTGCTCAACGTCTCGGAGGCAGGCACGAGCGAACTGGGAATGGAACAGGAGGGTGTAGCTGCAAAGCAGCTCTTGTCATGAAAGGCAAGAGTCTAATCCTCACTCCTTTCACCACTTTGTGCATCTTTCTCCACTCAA
>NW_010331492.1:58799-63214 GCF_000700745.2 Antrostomus carolinensis
GCTGCTTCTCACCTCGGAGCTTCATACCAGATCTCCTCTTCCCTTTGGACTTCCTTTGTATCATCTGAATTAAGCTGGAGGGAAAAGATGGTGAATCTTGCTTTTGGTTTGAAGGGCTGTACCAAACCTCCTGGTCACTTAAGTTTCCCTAAAGCACCATGATTCAGCAGCCTGATTTAAAAATAAATAAATCTGTTGTCTCGCTTCAAAAGAGAATATAAATTTAAAAAGCCAGTGGTTAATTACTTCTGTTAGACTCAGCTTCATGCTGGTAGCAAACGTCTGTCAATTGTTCTGTCAAAGACTAAGGAAGCTACTAAAAATGTGTAATTATTTCCTGCATGTTCCTGTTAAAGAGGATGCTGTTTTCCAGTGATGTTTTTCACAGAATTCCTCCCCAAATGAGAACACCAGCACCCTTGGGTGTCTCAGAGTGCTTTCCTAGCTGACATACTCTTAATTTACAAAAGCCATGTTTATCCTGGAGGAGGCAAAATCTTGGATCTCAACCTTTGCTTCTCCGAGATAATCAGCAAACAGTGTGAGTGGGTGTGTGAACATGACGTATGCAAATAGATGGATGAAATACTGTCACTGGGACCTTCATTTCACCCAAGCTATTGCATCATCTCATCATAACTGCTTGTTATTAACCAAGTGGCATAATTCCAACTTAAACTTCCCTTTTGTTTACTAGAGACTTGCTGAAGGGCTAGTGCTGAATACTTAATTTTCAACCTTCTAACTGCATGTATTTATAGAAAGACCAAGCAATGTTTAACTGAAAGATCTAGAGCTAGGTGAGGAGCAAGCTAGGTGTGAATCTCAGCATTACTTTTAAAAGAAAATTTCAGGTCTGTATTTTAACAGAGAAAAATCTTACTAATGTGATCCATTTAAATACAGGATGGTGAAAAACCAGAAGGCACAATTTCTCATATTTACAAACTCACTTTAAAACATGAATTTGTTCATTCTTTGAAATTTCCCAGTACTTCCCAGGAAGAACAGGGCTGAGTGTGTGTGCTTTGTGTTGTTTCCCCCGGTCTGTCACATTAATACTCTAGCTCTAACTGAACCTTGACTTCTGTTCTGATGTGCCAGGCAGGACTTTGGTGTGTTACAGCTGTACAGAGTGTCTGAAATACCATTTTTACTATCAATGCAGGCAAACTCGTGCTGACATTAACACAGTGCCGTGAGGTCCTGAGTTAAAAAGGGAAAATATGCCCATCACAGAGTATATAATAATAGTCTTGGGTTACTTGGGTGAAATGTTTTAGTCTTCCTGTTAAACATCGGGGAGATGAAATAGTATTTATCTGGAGAAGTTAGTGGTAAGCAGCCAGGTTTTAAGGACTGTTTGTACCTGGATAACCTGCTTTCCCACTGCAAGGACCAAGGATCAACAGCCCAGGAGTAAGGGCAGGGAGAGAGCCACAGGTTGCTCACAAGCTTCTCCTGCTGCCTGCAGGCAATTCTGTGTGTCCAAAACTAGGAGAGGGGGAAAAAATAACCCAGGCTTTTTCTCCCAGTGTGACTGCTGTAAAACAGCTGGGCAGCAGCTATAGCTGCTTGTGTCTCTGTGTGGCTGTCTTGCTCCGTGCAGAATTTTTTGCAGTAGTTTCCAGGCAATATTCCAGCTTGTCAGATGGAGGGAAGGGAGGTGATGCTTCCCATGATCCATCCTCGTAGAAGGTTACACGCGCTCCTTCTCCCAAGCAGCCCCCAAAGTTGAGCATTTCTTACGTGATGACTAGAGACTTAAAAGTGTGAGCGATTGCATCATCTCCTGCTCAGGGTGAGAGCTACTGTGCTCTGGACATGAACTTGCTTATTTCTAGTCAGCAACTCGAGTAAAAAGGAAATTGTTTTCTTCATATTTCTCCCAGTTTTCTTCCATCTCTTGCCTAATCTGGATAATAAAGCTGGCTATGTCTGCTATAGGGAAATACCAACCAATTTACTTTATCAGCTGGTGTAATGGAGCAGGCTGTGCTGTAAGCTTCTGGTGCTCAGGGTTGGTTTGTGGTGACTCAAAACACATCTTCCTTCTTGCAGCTTCTGCTAGAGCTCAGAAAAGGTGAAAGTCAGTTGTTAATCATACATGCTGCTGTACATCCTAATATATGTGATAAAATTAGGATGGAAAGGTGGATGTGGCTGAAGGACTGTGCTACAGTAAGAGCTACAGCAGCTCACTCCCTTCTGGAGCTGTGTGAGGGGAGTCAAGCTCCTGATGGAGCAGGGCTGCTGACAATTCTCTGTTGTAATGAGCAAAGAGTAGTAAAGGCATCTCAATAAATTAATGTAGATGTTTAAATGATGCTGTTCATCCTTTCTGTAAAGAGGACTGGAACAACCAGCTGTACCTGCTCTTTCTGTTTTCAAATGCTCTTCCCTGGCCTTTGCTTTCCCTGGTGGAGAGCCACCGACCTGATTAACATATTAAATGAAGCAGAACCCAGTGCTATCTCTGCACATTACTGCTTCCTTATGGTATATGAGCAACTTCCAAATTACCAGTTACAACCATCCTCCACCCTCCTAACCCAGAATAGCCATATTTTAAGGATGTGACAGAGGGTAGCCTCATTCCTCAGATTTTGGGTTCTTAGTCTTCAGAAAAGGGTTTTTTCTTTAGATGTAACTTTTTTTTAGTGTCTCGATGCTGCCTGTCCTTATCTCCCTGCACAGTCTTTTCCCCCCTTTTCTGGCCCAAGTCTGGATGTGCTCGGGGACTCACAGGCTCTCTCCTGGAGCTGCTCACACACCACCCTCCCTACCCAAGGCAGGCTTGACAGAATGGGTGCCCCAAGATAAATAGGCACCTTCTGCACGTAGCTGAAAATCGAACCATCCCCATGCTCATCTGGAGCCGGAGCTGAATAGATTGTCATGAGAGCCTGGGGACACGGGGAGCAGGGGGGGTTGCTGGGGCAGAGCTGTGGTGTTCTGTCCTTCTGCAGAAGGCTGCAGGGCCGGCATCAGCCACGGTGAGCCCTGGGCCTGAGGATTGCCTGGCGCTGGGGTTTGTGTCTGCAGCACCCAGCTGCAGCCAGGCACACAGAGCCAGAGCTGCCGCGCCGTGGCATATGGGGCCTGGGGTGGGACATGGGAGGGGGGCAAGAAGAGCTGGGGGAGGGGAGAGCCATGCATATAAATCATTATTGGCGAACATCTCAGCTCTTGAGCCAGGCTGTCGCTTGCTGCTGCTCGTGGTGCAGCCCAGACATAAATCATAATTCCCCTACAATAGATCCTTTTGCAGCTGCCATCAGGAAAAGTGTGTTGGTTTTATCGATTTTTTGACACCGGGGCCCTGGCAACGGCTGCTCTGAATCATTATGAAATGAAACTGATTAGGAATTCATGGAATACTAAATAAACTTTACGAGCCTGTTGTAAGTTTTTTGATGCATGGGGAGCGGAAAATGAAAACTAATGATATAAAAATTACACAGCGTGCTGAGTATTATTATACTGCTATTGATTTGTTTCAAACTGTACATCAAAATCGAAGTGTGCTGGGTGTGCTTGGCTGCCAGGCTGATGCTCAAAAGCTTTTGAGGGTTTGTTGGGGTTTGGTTTTTTTTTTAATGCTGGCTCCAGCATTTTTTGCTAGCCAGAGAGGGTTAGTGCCACTGCAGAATTGCTGAAGTGCTCTCTGCACCTGCCCGTTCTTCTGCAACCACTCTCTGCATGGTTATCACTGACTTTATTCTCCTGTTTGC
The DNA here is from genome assembly GCF_000700745.2 of Antrostomus carolinensis. Taxonomy (NCBI): domain Eukaryota; kingdom Metazoa; phylum Chordata; class Aves; order Caprimulgiformes; family Caprimulgidae; genus Antrostomus; species Antrostomus carolinensis. Next base: position 62,534 of record NW_010331492.1, read on the forward strand.
ATGCAGACTCTCAGGAGACAAAAATATATTGACGAGGATTTTAGCCTAAGTGGATAACTCCCCACACGCACTTCTGCTCTAGGGAATATTACTTCTGTTCCTTAATAGCCAACATTGTGAGGGAAGCCCAAGACACTTGACAAACATTTATGCAAAACTGCACAAAGGGATCATTTGTTCTGCCACTAACTGCAGCCACCTCGGGAGTGAAGGGTAACAGCTGGTTATAATGCTGCCCATCATTTGGGGCAAGAACAGATAACTTACCTTTTTTCTTTTTTTTTTTTTAAAACTTTTCTATGAATAGACAATTTGTAACATGATCATAATAGCCCTGTCCAGACTTAAAATCAATGGAAATAATGCATGGAATTGGTGGGAGCTATTTACCTTTTTTGACAGCAGAATTTAACAAAATTAAATAAAGGAAAAAAAGATGATGAGGCCAGGATTGTTTCAGGGTAGCCTTGAGACAAACTGCTGAGTAAGATCTGGGGCGTGTGTGTGGAGAGTCGGATCTCTTGCTGGTGTTGTCATTGCATGTTTTTCTTGAGATAAAAAGGATGCACGTGCTGCAGGTTGCTGTGCTGGCCCAGGGGGGTTGCTGTGCTGGCCCAGGGGGGTTGCTGTGCTGGCCCAGGGGGGTTGCTGTGCTGGCCCAGGGGGGTGGCTGCGCTGGCC
>NW_010331492.1:63556-80071 GCF_000700745.2 Antrostomus carolinensis
GGTTGCTGTGCTGGCCCGAGCAGTTCAGCTCTGTATCTTACAGTGCTGCAGCTTTCCCCAGAGAACCCCGCCTGGCCTGTTCCCGCAGGCAGGATGCTGAAGGATGCTGCTGCAGCTCATTCCGCTATGATTTTCTTTAGAAAAAATCCTGCCCTTAAATAACTAGCTTCTTATTGATGGTATCTCTTCTGCTTGAGCTTCATGTGTTGCAGAACTATGATGGGACACGTGCTGTTGTGTTTAAACCATTATTTGGAAAAAACTTATTTCATTTGGATGCAAAAAGAAGCTCAGGTTTAGAAATGTCGCGTGGTGTAAATGGAACAGGTTGGCCAGAGAAGCTGTGGCTGCTCCTCCCTGGAAGTGTTGAAGGCCAGGTTGGATGAGGCTTTGAGCAACCTGGTCCAGTGGAAGGTGTCCCTGCTGATGGCAGGGGGGTTGGGACTGGATGAGCTTTAAGGTCCCTCCCAACCCAGACCAGTCTGTGATTCTGTGATTTGGCAGGTGATGGGAGCAGCAGTAACAAATAGGCTGTAACAGAACTAACCAGGTGCAGAACTAACCCTCCTTGCTCTTGCAAAATGAACTCCTCACTGCTGCTGGCAGGGCACAAACCTTTGGGTGTGAAGAGCTTCAGCTGTGGGCCATGTACTTGAGCTCTGTAGGATTTTGCAGAGTTGATGTTTCTGGGATGCTTGGAGTTTGGTGAAAGCTGTGCTGGAGCTGCAGAGGAGGTGCTGGAGCAGGGCTGCGGCGGAGTGATGCCGTTTCCTGGGGAGGTGGCTGATCACAGGCCTGTGAGTATCGCTGGGAGTGCAGCTGTGTGAAGCAGGAACTGTTTCTGTAAGCGAGTGAATACACTGTGCTCGCTCATAGCAAAGTCCTGGGGCCTCAGCTCCCAGAGGGGAGACACATGGGGTCTTGTGGGGGTCTGACTGCTGCTGTAGGATCATCTGGCAGCTTAGCTGTGCTCTAGTGCAAGGGACTCTTTGGATGGTGATCATCTCTGGCCTAAGCATATTGTCTGTAAATGGAAATGGAATACTAGTGAGTAAGAAGAAAATCCAATGGAATTGAGAACAAAAGAGGAGGAGAAAATGCAAGCAGCTGGAAATAAGCTGCTGATCCACAGAGGGCTAAGCTGCCATGTCTCTTGGTAGTCTCCTGAGACAGCACTTTTCTTTAGGTGATCCCCACACAGCTCCTGCTGTGTCACTGATCGACTTGGATGTCACTGCTCCTGGCTGCCTACCAAACATCGGTTTGTGAACTCTGATCTCCAGTTTGGGGTGTTTGAATCCATGTGGGCTGGAAGCACAAGATCCTTCCTCTTCCCAACAGATCCTCTGTGACTCCTTTCTATTCCCAAGTGCACAGAGAGCTGAGGGTTCTCAGTATTAGCAGTGAACGCTGTTACGCTTTGGGCCAGGAGGTCTTTGGTCAGGGAGGCTGTGTCTGTGGCCATTGTGGTATTGTCCAGCATGGTGTGCTCTCCTCTGCCTCTCAGCTGAAGTCTCGACTGCACAGAAAGAAGCTGTTACCTTCAAATTGCCCTGAAAACTTTCCCCACTGAGTTTGAAAAGAGATCTGGAGAGTAACACTGAGCACCCCCATTTATTTGGAAAATAAAAACCTCGTTTCCATCAAATAATGCTGCTTCAAGCATGAGGTCCTGCTTCTGGTCTGCGTCTGAACAGTCTGTATAGGTATAGAAAATAGATTACATTCTTTTTAGGTGTCGTATATGAATATTCTTTGTATTGAAGTGCAAACAGCTTTAATGTTTTCCCCTAGACTGGAAGGTGTGTTTAATGGTAGCAGACCTTGTGCAGCTCCCAGCTCCGGGTGATCCCAGGTTAGCTCGAGGAATAGCAACTCAGGTGTGTGAGGAGAAGGGTCTCAGTTCTCTTTCTCCCAAGTCCTGACTGGTCCCAGCTTGTCCCAGACTCCCATAAATTCCTTGGCAGCTGTAGATTTGTTACAATAATCTGTGTATATTTAGATATTTTGTGTGATGTAAGCAGGGCATCATCTTAAATGAAAGCAGTTTTTTTTTTGCTTCCATACCATGTGCAGTAGCAACGTCCGCTTTATATGGCTTGTGAGCGCGTGCGCTGGGGACTTTTCTAAGATATGTATATTGAATTTAGATTTGTGCTCTTAGTACCTTCACTCATTCATTCAGAGCCATATTGACTACATAAATTGAGTGTTACAAGTAAGAGAGAGTTTAGCCATTATTTTCTCGGTGATTTGATTTAATGGCCTGGGTGTTTTGGCCATTACTTCTGGCTTTTCATTTGCATGGATTCTTGCCTTTGCTGATTAGCATGTTTTTTATATTTGCCATTTAATTTCCCCCCCCCTTTTGGAAAGCTGAATTTTTTCATGATTAATTAAATTCCTGTGTCTGTTTTGTGTCTTCCATGCACATGCACACATACAAATATAGGTTTACATAGATAGAGAATCATATATATTTTTTTTTCCTCCCATCTCTGCTGATTATTCAGAGTTAAATGCAGCTGTCTGTCTGACAGGAATATTGTGTACTGTATGTGGAGTGATATACAGGTCAGTATATTACTGATGAATAAAAGTTTCCTCCTAAGGCAGCTGCTGCAGATTACTTAGTGCTTGACATGGCGTGTCTTTGTGTCACTGTTACCGGGTGAAATTAAATCAGAACAGGAAAATATTAATTTAAAGTAGGGGATAGAGGCCGCTCACTTCCAATTACTCTCTACCCTGTCAGCTTTATATGGGCGCAAACAAGGAAGGAGGCTGGATTAATTGCTTTGGACTCTGCCCCACTACAGGCCCAATTATAGAAACATATTGGCTCCCAGCACTATTATATACACTGCTGTGCAGGAAATTGTGTGAAATTTTAACGGATTTCAGATGTAATAATAGAGAACACGATTCAGGACAGCATTAGCAGGCTGGGTGGAATCTTTACGGATGGGTTAAGGTTAAGCTGTTTGGGGGTCCTTTGTGTATTAAAGGATCATCTGGTTAACCCATGTACTGGGAGCTTTTGATACTGGCCTGGGAGCAAACAGAATAAAAACATTCATCCTCTGACAACAAGGAGCTAAATCCTCAGTCGGAATGAGGGCAGAAACATAGAGCGTGAGGATGGAGAGCACAGGGCTCGCACGCGGTGGGGTTCTGGTGCTGAGGAGTGATGTGGAAATCCCTTGCATGGCATTAAACACGTTAATGTTATAGATGTTCTTTAGAAACCATTCCTGGGTAACGTCTGCTGTTGTGTGAGACCCGCCTGCAAAGCCTGGGTCAGAGCAGAACAGAGAGCTGCTAGCACAAAGTGGATAACTCTGATATTTTCTATGCACACTGGGCGATTATTTTGTAAGCAGCTGTGACAATAGATTTCTATTTGATATTTTAGTTGAAATTTGTTTAGGTTTTTTGTTTGTCTCACTAAGCTAAGAATTCTGTCTGTTTCATTCTGTGTTTAAACCCACATGTGGGAGATGCTTGGTAATTTGTGTGTGCACACAGGTACTGTTCTTTCTGTCTCTCTCATCTTATAAAATCATTATTTGACTTGCTGTAGCCAGAACACAGGGCTAATTCTAAATCCAGAGCAACTCTCAGTGCTTCTGAATGTACCATCAAATGACTGTGCCTCCGTGTGTGGTGTTACACATTGGATGTGATCTTGGCATGCAAAATAGAAATGTTTTTTTTCAAAGGTTAATTTTCTTAAAAAATAGTTTTGGCATCTCAGTTCCTTTGTTTTAGGGTGATTTATCTGATGTGTGTGTATGGATCTTCGAGGGCAGTTGTTTTCCAGGTATTTTCATTCTGTTATATTTTTTTTTTAATGAACATGAGTTTAATAAGGGGCTGTGTGCCATAAGTTAATTGATAAAGGCTTGTCAGTATTGGTTTTGTTTGTTCTTTCTCTTCTTTTTGTTGGCTGTGTACTGACAGTGGGCCAGTTTGCACGGGTAAGTTGGTGCTTTTTGGTTTCTTTCTGAAGCCAACTGGACAATTTGGCCACGGGCCCAGAGCCTGGTTTTGTCAGTGACGTCATTACCCAGACAAGAAAGCAGCGGGCGTTTGGGTGACCTGGGACACAAAGCCAAACTTGTTCCTGTCACTTCCTTGCACATTCTGTTCTAAGAAAAAGATTTTTCAATGAGTCCACTCTCTACTCCGTGAAAGGACGGTAATAGAGCTTGTGCATGGACATCCAGGGAGCACATCTAGAAGATCCAGTGTACCACAAAGCTTGTGGATGATGGCAGGTGGATCTGCCAGGGGGCACTTTGGAAGGCAAAGAGGGGATCTGATCCATAGCTGTGGAAAAGGAGCAGGGTGGTTTTCTAATCCATTTAAAGTGCTTTTGACCAGCCCAACAGAGAAGTGAGGACCTAAGGAAAATCTGTTGACTCTGCTGCTTCCTGCCCCGACAGAGATGCTGAAGTTGTTCAGTACATGCACCTTTGATCTCCTGCCCACCAAGTGCTTTGCAGATTAGATTTCACAACAGCCCTGTTCTGTGGAGTGAGAGCAAACTGTGAGTTTAGCAAGTGTCTATCGTGCTTCCTTGTCAATCCCGGAACAAGCTTTAAAATCTTTCAAACTGTGATCTCCATCACTTCCATGGTGTTTCTCCTTCATCGCTTACGGTATTTCAGTGGTAACTGCTGCAGATTTTGGGGAGCTGTTAGAGGAGGGACCAGCTAGCTGGAATTGTTACTGAGGTAAATCTGAGCATCCGGCTTTAGTTGGGCTTGTTTTCAGCAGGTTTAACCTTACTTGCCATGCAGATGGAAATGCAGAGCCCTGAAGGGCATGAAGTGTGACCTCAGCCACTTCTGCCCCACTGCTTCTTGGAGTATCCAGAGAGGGACCTGAGCTGATTTTGAGAGTCCAAAAAGCATTAGCAGTAGAAGTGTGTCTTAGGACACAGTGTCTAACAGCGAGTGAGATGGGTTTGTGGAGTCCTGTCCTGCTTGGTGGGAGCGCTGGGGGCTGAGGTTGGAGGCAGCCCCATCACCCAGGTCAGGGGCTGTTCCCTTCATTCCATCCTCAGCATGTCTTGCACATAAAGGACAATCTCTGCCTGCTAGCAGGGACACAATAAAAGTGTTGCAATAGACGTGGTGATTTAGGGTGGCAGGGGAAATACATAAATAGCTGTCTAGAGAATCCAGGACAGTAGAAGCGAAGTAAATTCTGACCAGGAGTGGTTATTGAATGGCAGGAGCTTTGCTATTTTAGTCTATTTGTCTGTCTGAGGAAAGTCTATTTAGCTCCTGGATGATTATTTGGAGGGAAGCTGCAGCTTCAGCCCCACTCCTCGCCTCCCTCCGGCTCTGCTCCCTGTCTGGAGAGCCAGTGGGACTGCAGAAATCTCGGAAGTGTCACTTTCATATTTGCAGTTTGTGCTGGTTTTAAACCAGGAGGGGGTGAAGCACTGAATTTATGATGTTTGGTTTGGGAAATCTATTTTTGTTCCCTTTAACTGATTGTCTTGTAACCGTGTCTGTTATGAGTGGAGAGCAATGTATCTAGATCTCGGGAGAGACACGTACAGGATCTTATTCACAAGCAGATGACAGTGTGAAAATTCTTTTGGTGTAGAAGGCACATGGATATGGCAAACCAGGGAGGGAGGAGATGCAGGGGAGGCTGAAGGGATCCAGCTTGGCCTGGGTGGTTTCTGTCTCTTTGGTGGAGCAGGGACAATGCTGGAGGTGGTAATGCCAACTGTCTGTGGAGTCTGCCAAGGGCAGATCTTGCTCCTGGCATTATCTGTCCCAACCTGAGGACAGGGTTTGACCTAAAAACCTTTGGTATTGACTTAATCTGATAGGGCTGTGCAGAGTTTTAGATGGTACTTCCAGCAGATCAGCAGCTCCATAGCAGTCCCTCAAGACGTGGATTTAGAACTGACTGATGGAAGAGTTGCCTTCTCTGCCAGAGCATGTAGGATGCCCTCCAGCAGGTCAGTAAGGTCCAAGAGTTTTCTACTCGCATGACAGACCACCTCTGCCTTTCTGACTCCGTATGCTGGAGTGGTCTGAATGCAGGTCCCAGTCCTCTGGAAGCCATGCCACTGGAAATGGAAAGCAACAAGAAAAGGTGCAGAACGTTGGCACATGAAAAGCTGCTCAGTCACAAGAAACAGTGACCAGCGGGTCGTCTTCCGTCCACTTCACCTGTAGTCACTGGGAACCTGACACACAGCCTGTTCTTTCCAGTGGAAGGAACAACCACTTTACTGGTTACAGTGAGCAATGATCAGGTCTTCACTTTTCTTTCTAGGATCTTGGCAAAATTAGTCATTGGTTTTTGGGGAGGAAAAAAAAAATATTGAAAAAAGTTTTGTCTTTAAAGCATACCAGATAAATTTGCCACTGACCTTTTGAGCAGAAAGACTTGGAAAGGTGCCTGTGGCACTGACACAGCACAGAGAGAGTTAAATACTCTGCTTTGTTGATTTTTGACTAGGGCCCATGGTTTTACTACAGCAGTAAAGTCACTTTCCTTTTATGTTTAAAAGCCAGCAAGGAAAAAGTGCAATTACAAAGACAACTAAAATCTTCACTGGTCCTCAACAAGGTAATCAGTTCAATTGATTTTTTTTTTTCCCCCCTCCTAGCCAGAAAAGTATTTAAAGTTAAATTCTATCTGTGATTTTTATACAGGAAAAAAAAAAATCTGTTCTCTGAAATGCTTCCTGGTTTAAAAATGCTCCATTTTATTTGCCCTATAAATGCAAACTTATAAAATGCGATAAGGGATCTTTCTCTTCTCCCTGCACAGACAAGACCCGAGAAAGCTCGCTGCTATTCCTGCATGGCTGCCAATGGCACAGACAGATATCACTCCATTAGTCATTAGCATCTAAATCATTCCACTTCTCATTCAGGTTTACTGGGCTGTGATGGCTACTAGATTCATAGGACACCTGAGCCAGGTCTTTTGTACAAGGTCTCATGGAGCAATTGATTGTAAAAAGACAGCAGGAGAGGGAGCCACTGGTTTCTGTGCCTTTTGAACAGGGCGGCTGGGCTGTGCTACCATGGGTTTTCTCTATGAATTATTAAAGGTTTTTTTACCTTTAAATATTGTACAAGGATGGAGTTTGTGCTGTGCATAGGGGTGCAACACCCTGATGCAAAAACTGTAGGGATTTTAGAGAAAAACAAACACACACTTAATTTTCAAGGGTGTTTGGGATCTTTTACTGGAGTGCACGAGCATCTCCTCACTGTCTTTCCTGGAGCGGCAGGGGAACGGAGATGAAGGAGCTCCATGAGAGCTCTGTTCCTGGGGTGCTATAGTTAAACTTGTTCTTTGGAGGAGCAAAGTCTTATTTATATGGAACAGACTTCAAAATCGAGTGTGAATGATCCAGCAGCCACTATAGCATAGACTAATGTGTTCATATGGCTTTAAAAATACCAGGAGAGTTCAGTGGAGCTTACCTATGTCCTGAGAAAAGGGACAGATTTGCAGTTGTGGGATTTGCTTTCCCTAGAAGAAACGTAACACTACAAAATATTGGCCTTTTTCCCCCCTATGCAGTAAAAATGTGCTTTGTTAGGGTGGAAGGGAGACATGAAAGGAGCTATTTTAACTACTTTAAACTCAATGTAGCTGATGCAGATCTCATAAATGAGGAGCTGATTTTTGTGATTATTTTTTTAATGGTTTTCCTTGAGAGATCTGTGACGTTTAGGAGAACATGGTGCAGCACTAGAGCTTCCCTCTGGTGTTGGAGTTTAAGGCCAGGTAAATATTGTCTCTTCTAACTCCAAATGTAACTCCTTTGGGAAGTGGTGAGACCCTCTGGAGCATCTGGACTGGGCAGTGCCTGAGATGTCCTAACCTGATGGGTTTTATAACACGTCTTTGCTTAGGGGCCAGAAGGTCCCTCTCATGTTGAGGTCTACAAAAAACCCTTGCGAGTCTTCCTGTGGCTTTGTAAGGCGGGGAGAAAAGCAAATGGGGGTGGGAAACAGTCTGAGCTGTGACACAGCACTTGCTGTCCAGGGATGGGGTAAGATCCAGGAGGAGACAAAGAAATTCCCACCACTCCTTTGTTTTCCTTTATGGTTTTTAAAGGAAGTGGCTGACTTACCAGCGAGTGTGCTGGTTTGGGGTTCACCCTTCCAGCATCCACGTGCCATTCCTTTGCCTACAGCCCGTGTATTACAAACAAGCTCACATAAATTTCTGGCAACAGTATCCTTCCCAAGCCCTGGGACTGGAGGGGTCTTTAGTCACTTTGGATTGGACTGGATTTGAAAATAGGTCCCTAAGGTGAAGGGCCAATATATCAAACCAGTAAATCATGTTTTATACCAACTCCTAATAATGAATGAAGTGCCATTTCATACAATACCTAAGTTAGGATTTTATTGATTAACTCTCATCTTGGTGTTCCACCCAAATCTAAGATATACTGCCTGCTGTAATTTTTACATTAGCTGTCAAATTCATCTTGTCTTCCCAGGGTTATGATGTGTACAGAGCAGACAATAAACAACATCACAGTTTCAGTGTTTATCTAATGAATATACACAGGCCAGAAAGATTAATAATGATTTCCCAGGCAGAGCCCAGAGGCAGGAAATGCCCGTGTTCTGGGCGAGAGCTGAGGACCATGATTTCAAATTAACACGGGGGCTGTAGGAGGAAGCACACTTGTCTCACCCCACGCCTCCCTCCTCCCCCTGTCAGGCAGTAATATATGACAGGAGTCTCAAGGAAGGAAAGATGATGTTTTTTTGTGCATACCACAAAGGAGCAGCGACAATAGGAAACAGACTGCAAGTAAACACTGAATTAATCCTCTGACTGGTTTGCCAAGTCAAAGCTTTGTCACTGGTACTGGTCCTGGGAATCCAAGTGACCCTGCGCTTGCTGACACTTCACCCTGGCTTTCCTGCCCTATGGAAAGAATTATTTTAAGGATCTCCTTCCTTCCTTATATATTTTCTGATTAATAACTGCCTGGGGATCCCAGAGTCTTGGAACAGAGTCATTGGTAATACTTCCCTAATCCACAGGCTTGATCCTCCCCAGCGTCCTGCAGCTACCTCTGAATTTCTGCATGGCCTTTGAGGCTTTACCCGAAGGCAGAGGCCACAGCCTCTTGGAACGGGAGAGGGAGCCCTTATCCCAGGCATGGTTCTGGTCACCTCTGTCCCCAGGGGCTTGGGCCACCTCTTCTGGGGACAGCTGGAGGCTTTGCTGCTGGGGTGGGGGAAGATGAGCTCCCTTGCTTGAAGCTCACAGGATTCAGCCTTAAATCCCTCTGTGCTTTGGTCCTCCAGTCTGTAACGCAGAGATTTGTGGCTCTCCAGGAGAGGAGCAGGGGAGGTTTGATCTATGTTTGCTGAAGTGCTGGGATAAAAAGCGCTGTGTGAGTGCAAAGGGCTTGTGCTTGTCTGCTGAGCACAACCTCAGCCTGCACGCTTCAGTTCCTGCGAGAGGTGTCCGGAGCACCAGCTTAGGGACACGGCGCAGGAGAGGTTGATCTGCCTGCTCCTCATCACCAGGACACGCGCGAGGGGGGTGCTGCAGGTTTTTGTTAGGGAAACATGTGCTGTTCTGGGTCTGCCTGGAATATAATGAGCATTAAAGAAAGGAGTGATGTGCTGAGAGGGGACGTGGGGGAAGCAAAGCTGCTGCTCCCGGTGTGTGAGCTGAGTCATGCTGACCGTACAGGGGCTGGGAGGCAGGTGGCTCGGAGCTGATAGCCACTTGCTGTTCCTGCTAGCCACGGCAGGTACTGGCTGCTCCTGGCTTGGGAACTGGTCCCTCCACATCATCATCCTGACCTGCGACACCTTTGCTAGTTGTGCACTCTGCTGTAGTTTGACTTGTGAGCTCCTCAGGATAAGGACTTTTCCCCGTCCTTATTTTCCTGCAGCAGGAGGAACGGGCCCGGAGTTTGCTGTGAGGTTATACAGGTGACTCTTGCCCAAGCTCCCTGTGCCCTTCAGTTCTCCAACCAGTTTTGGTTCATGTCGTGTATTTCACCTGTACATCCCAGCTCCTCCATCATCTAAACAAGTAGTCAGATCACAACCTGTTGAAAAATCTATTTATTAGAACAGAGTAATGAAGCCTCAGAACGAATTGCTTTGCTGCCTGCGTTCTTCCCCTTTGGTCAGTGTTTGTTTGCATTTTTCTTTCATACATCCCAGCATGAAACAGTAACACATTACAGCACAAAGCCATACAGCACTTATCTAATCCTGAATATAATACGGGAGAGACACTTTGTAGAGAGGGGGGTTGCAGCAGAGTACATGCAGCAGGAGCTGGCTGGCGAAGGACAATAGATTGCTGCAGATATGGATTGAGTTAGACAATTGAACCAATTATACTATTGCGGAGACTTCAATGAGATCGGAGAGCATTTCCTGAGCTTGGGTAGAAGTAATCAGCATTCCTATTCATCTCGGCCCCCATCTTGCCTGCCAGACGGCAGCGCTGTGTGGAATGGAGCTCCTCCACTTGTGGCCCTCACACAATCCCCTGGCACGCTCTGCCACAGCGGGCTCTCTTAGTTTGCTCTTTGTCCTGGTCAGAATTTAATAATCACTGATTGCTTTCTTTTATTTTCTTCTCTCCCCTTGTCTAAGCACATGTAGTCATTTCACTTAGATGAGTAATATTTTTGAGTCTTCCATTAAAAGTTACTCCATTGTGTCTGGGAGTGGCTGATTTTTCACCTCTGAAATGGTTCCATTTTGGCAGCTGATGAAGGGACTCTTGCAAGTCTAAAGTGCAGCTGGTAGATACATTACAAAGTGCTTTGTAACACTTTGGGTGAGAGGAAGTAGAATGAGCTATGCTGTTTCTTTTTAGCACCATTTAAGTTGTAAAAGCAGCCAAAGAACTCTCTTCCAAAGGTTGGTTGCTGAGATTGACGGCAGTTGTGAAGATAACAGGTGGGAAGTATTTTTTCTCTTAAGAAGTCCACAGCTGTCCTAAATCAGCCAGGGGATCCTGGAGGGCTGCTGTGCCGGTTTGAATGCTCAGCATCCCAGCCAGGGACATAAAGACACATAAGCAAAATGTCACTTGAGAAGTGTTGCCTCTCCTTTAACACTAACTCTGCTCCATAAATGCAATTGATCTCCTGAGAGAGAAGGGATTTCTTCAGCAAATGCAAGCTTTGCGGGGAAAAATATACGAGCTGTTGGGCTTCTGTCCTTCTGCATCTCCTCCATATCCAAAGCCTCCAACATGTGTCAGAGCAACCACAGGAGACCCAGGGATCACTGTCTTACAGGGTTATGCACTTCTCATCATGTTGCATGATTGAATTAAAGTTGGTCCAGATTTAAAATCACTTTCAGCAGTTATCACAACGTAAACTGAGCAGTGAGGTTTTAGTTTCTTTCATTCAGTTTTTCTGGTAAGATAATTCTTGCTGTTGTCAGATATCGGTGCTCAATCATGCATTGAAATCAACATGAGTAGGAAGTTCTGATTCAACCAGGTTTAAGTCTTGTTCTATCTGAGTTAAGAAACAACTTGAGCATCTTCTGCTAACAGGACTATTTTGCAGGAGGGGGTGGTGGAAGAGCCTGTGGTGGTGGGACTTTTACAAGTGTCTAAAAACAGAAGCTTATAATGCAAGTGCTTTCTCAGCCATAACTGTAGCGTGCTGGTGTAATTGGAATGCTGAGTGGTGTGCTGGGTTTAGGAAGGTAATAAGAACTGCAATCAGTATTAAATAAAATGTATCTTCCTTTAGGGGAAATAAATGTATATTAAATCAAATATTCATGAATCCAAGTTAGTCTTCATACATTACACAAACAGTTTTTCAAAAGTGCAGCTATCTGAAGGGCCTGGCTTGACAGATGTAAAGGAGAGGGATTAGTTTGCAGCATGTTTGTGGGGAGGGGAAGGGTCTGGCCTGTCTCCACCTGAGGGGGTGAAGCTCTCGGGGCTCCACTGAGGTCTTGCCTGGACAAAATGTTTGAGAAAGTGGTCTGAATTGTGCAGAAGCATTAAAAGAAGTGAAGCTGCCTCCTTCTACTATTTATCATCTCCAGCAAAACCTGGACACCCACATGAGCCTTCCAAGAACAGAAACCTGAAAGCAGAGTTAGGCCAGTGGTGAGTTGTGGTGCTATTTTAGTAAGTGCTCTGTTAACGAGGGGAGGATTCACTTGCCTGTCATTAACCTACTGCAAACTCCTGTTTTCCTGTCAGCCCTCACACAGGCAGAGGGACAGGAGAACAGAGCCATGCCCTGGCCTGCCAGCCTCGGGTCAAGCTGTGGACTATCGTGCTGGCAACACGGTGTGATGCAGAGAAAACATAAAGGTGTCAGTTTGGTACCAGCTCCGAGTGTGGATAACACACACGTGTGAGAGCTTCAGCTCCACAGGGGTAGGGTGGTTTCCTGCTTCTCACCTGAAGGGAATCCTCTGTGCCACTGTGGTACAGAGGTGCTGTGCTTGGCTGTGGGAAATGCAATTCTTGTTTGTGACAAGGGCTCTCTGAGCTTCACAGCCTTTGTCCCAGGTTCCATGCAGTGTGATGCCACTCTAGCTAAAAGCGTGGGGGGTTTAAGGTGATTTGATTTAATCATACTGGAGTCAGGCTGTATTTGTTAGCTAACACCTCTCTGTTTAGGAGACAAGGTAGCAAGTGTAGTGGCAAATCTGTAGGTGTTCTGAGAGAAGTTTGTTAGTTTAATCAAATAGGATTTAGTTGGGATTGTGTCAGCAAAATTCTTCTGTGCAATTTATGAAATGTCAGTGCTTTTATCCAACAGCTACAATCAATTTGCTGTTTGATAAAATAAGCAAACACCTCTGAGTTGCATCCTTATCCCTGTCTTTATAAACAGAGGGGCAGAGAGGCATGGGGACGGATTCTGTTACCTTCCTGGGGTGATGAGGGTTTCATTCTTGAAGACTTCCAAAAGAGCTGCACACAGCTGTGGAGAGAGGGCTAATTTGTGTCATTTGCTGAAACCACTAGGCTCTTCTTCCCTGCTTGGGGAATTATTGATTTTATCACTCTACAACCTTACATGTGTCACTGTCTTGTGCATGCTGGCCTGTAGGAAGTGCTATCTACTGATTCACAGCTGAAGAATAATCTTATTTTATTTGTGATTACTTTCCCATTTTTGGCTCATCAGCCATGTCCTCTTGTTCTTTCTGTCAGGCTTAAATCTTCAGGGAAAACGCACGCAATGATATAAAAAAAATCAAAAGGAAATGTCCCCTCTTCCCTGCCACCCTGCCTCCATGCTGCTGCAACCCAAATACTTTTATTCACCTCAGTGCAGGAGGAATGTTACTCTGTAAAGACTCATCACCAACCCATTGATTTCATTGTCTGGGTGTCTTCAAGAGTGACACGTTTTCTTGGATCTTTGCAACTTGGGGAGTGGAGAGTATGATTGCAGATATCAATACCTGAGAGTGTCACCCTATTGAAACGCTGTCAGGCTGGGGGAAGCAGACGGGGGTTGCTGTGTGTTACTGTGCAGCTTCCCTGCCAAAAACTCAGCCCTTGCTTTCAGAAGTGGAAGGGAGATGAGCAGAGATGCCGTTATGGAGGAGGGGTGGTTGTAGGGAGAAAATATATGGAGCATCTACTATAGCTTGCATGGTACATTAATTGTCTGTAGCTTTTTCCTTTCCTTCTCAAAGCAAAATTAATTATGGGGAGGTGATGTTCCTTTAATGAACACCATTTCATTTAAAAAATGGACAAGTATACTACCATTAGGTCTCTTACTTAATGTAGTGTATTTTCTTAAGCTAAATTTGGTTATTGTTACATTGTGAAGGTGAAGAGAATCCCCTTTCTCTCGGATCTGAGAGGAGAGAGCATCTCGGCTGCTGAGCATCGCTTATAAACAGAGAGTCCAATCTCTCTTTGCCTGTGGGGGACACTGCTTGACCGCTTATTGCATATTTGATCAGTTTATTTCTGGATCTGAGAGTCTCCGATGGGTGTCAAGGTGACAGTGGGGTTCAGATTAATTGGCATGGTAAAGAACGGAAAGGCGGGGGCCGTGCGGCGCCCGGCGCGCTGGGCTGCCAGTTTGGAATGATTTCCCCCCCTTCTCCTGCAAGTACACAAAGGTGCAGCAGCACTCGCTGGGAAGTGCTTGTAGGTTGACAAGAGCTTAATAACATCACTGGTGAAGGGTGTTTTTGTTTTTGCCCAACACTAGTGAAAATAAGCTCATCCACAAACCACCTCTGCTCCTCTTTCCACTGCCACTCTTCATCAGCGCTGAACAATATTAACAGACTCGGCAACGTCACTGCGCTGACGGGCTCTGCCAGACAGTCCGGTTGGGAGGAATGCACAGCATCACCTCAGCAGGGCCATTCCCCTCAACACCCCCTTTAGAGAAGGGCACAGAAATTAAGTGCTTCAAAAATAACATTAAGAATTGGTAATAAGAATGAGAAGTCTGGGGCTTTATTTCAAAATACTGTGAAGTTGTGAATTGGAGTGTCTGTTGGCGGTCGCTCTGGTTTCAGGTGTTCTGTGCTGTTACATCAAATCATGGTCTCCAAAGGTTGATCTCAGAATTAGGTAGTTGGTTCCTATTAGGAGCTGTGCCCTTACACTTGTGAAATCAAATGCTCTGCTAAGGATAGACAGCTTACTTAAAACATGTTTTTAAATGAGATGGTCAAAATTAGGATGCCTTTCATATAAGGAAAAGAGCACATGTGGGGGAAAAGGTCTTGATTTTTGTAATTGCTTCTGCTGTTACAGATCAGATACAGTGTTTCTGGTCTGATTGCTGGCTGTCAGCGCTGTGTATGGAGTGTGGCTTGTGGTATGTGTGCCATCTTGCAAGATTTGAAAACGTAGACTTTTTAGCAAAACTAGAATTTAAATCTCGATGGATGAAGTAGGAGTTGGTCCATGTGAGTTGTTAAGAAAGCAAAATAAAGCACCACTGTACGGAGTTGCTGCGGAAGGTTTTCGGCAATATCCTTGAAGGGCAGGGAGGAGGAGGAGGAGGCAGAGCTCGGATATGCAACCCCCACTTGGTGTTGCTGCCTGAGCTCTTGAGCCTGTTACAAGCCCATTCTCACTTGTTTTAATGGGTTTTGGATCAGGCAGATGCTTCTGTGCTGCCAGACCAAGCATCCTGACTTTGTTTTTTGTTTTTCTTTGACATCAAAGGGAATGTTTGTAAATGAGCCGTTGGTGACACCTGAGTGACTGTATTTTACTTGATTTTTTTTTTCTTACCTTGAAGATTTTTTTTTTTAGTTTAGCTTATGTATGTGGGTAAGGAAATATACACTTTCCCTCTTTTTATTTTTATTTCCTACAGTATATACCACTTGCTGTGTATTATTTTCTCCCACTGTCAAGGGGTTATTGCATTTGTCATCTCCTTTTGCCATGTGGGGTGAGATGCAGTATTTGTTAATATACAGGAGAGATGGCACTTCCCCATCTGTGAAATGATGTACTTTAGAAAGTCATCTGAGGTGAAAAGTGCTACATAAGGGTAAAATGTGATGTGCCTGAAACAATGTCGGTGAGCAGTGATCATCTCCAGCGCTCACCTCTGCAGGTCCTAGGTTTTGCCACCCAATCTCCAATCTCAGATTAACTTGGGAGCATTAAACAAGTGCCCTGGGCAGGCTGCTTTCCCCCTGTCTGTTCTGTGCCTCTTGAGCAGAGAAATGCTGGCTCCTACATACTCAAATGGGATTTTTTTAAACATAAAGCAAACTGTATTCTGTTGTTATTACCTTCATTCTCAAGCTGTGTTTATGCTCCCAAAATTGCAAGCTGTGTTTCCAGCAGTAGCTGCCAATAGACGAGATTGCCTCTGTATTTGGAGCGTTTTATCGGCTTGTTCAGTAGCAGGTTTGTTATTTGCCATGACTGAGGGTCTGACCATGGGGCACCGTAGCCCGGGGGTCCCAGCACCCCCTCGCAGCTCTGCTGGCTCCAGCTGCCTGGCTGCAAGCAGTTTCCAGTCCCTTCAGCATTAGGTTACTGGGGAGCAGCTTGTTCACACGAGGCTCGATGGCCTGTCTCTCTGCGGAGCTCGAACTCTCCACATCACACGTGCATGTGTGGCCAGGAGGTGAAGAAACTCAGTGAGATGTGCGGGACGTGGAGCAGGAGGCTGTGCCAGGACCCCTCTTACCTGCACGGTCAGGATTTCTTGTTTGGCTTTGACACTCCGTGGGTGGTTTTGGTGCTGACTTGGGGAACACCTCGCCCAGGCTGCGAGAGGCTCCGTCCTGCTCTTGGCACCCAGGCCGGGTGCAGAGACAGAGCTCATCGGCCTGTCCAGCGGCAAAGCTGGCAGCTGCTCCCAGTTCTGCCATTCCACAGGCAAAACCTCGTCCTGAGCTGTCCCGGGGAGGGGCACGGAGCGGGGCTGGCGTGGTGGCCCTGAGGATGGAGAGGGACGCGGGCTGCCCCATCCAGGCTCTGCCGTCACCCCCCCCTGCCCGAGAGCGCCCGGCCTGCGGCGGGGGTGGG
>NW_010331492.1:80355-88316 GCF_000700745.2 Antrostomus carolinensis
GCTCTCCCGGCCGGGCTTGTGTTCCTCGCTCCATAGTGTCTCATTTTTAGAGACAGTAAATCTGTAGCGTTGAAGCCAGGCTCCGGGCTGGGATTTCCAGCGCTGTTTGAAGAGGGGGGTGTGTAGTTTCAGCCAGAGCAGTGTGTCTGGCGGGGGGAACCCTCAGTCCCGCTCAGCCGTGCCGTGTCCCTGCACATCGGCTCCTGCTGAGAAAACACATCCTGAAAAAAAACCTACTCACCTTGTGTGGGTGGTGCAGGATGAGCTCTGCCATCATCGCTCGGAGAAAAACCCGGTGGCATCTCGGGAGCGAGCAGGTCCTGAGCGGCAGGAGCAGGGCAGCTCCCGCGGCCGGGTAACGGGAGATGCGCCGGGCACACCGACCACGGCGGGCGCTTAATTCACCTCCAGCAATTCCTCCAAAGTGCAGCAATCTATTTCGGCTTTAACAGTATACTTTTTAGTTACTGGAGGAGGTTAAGTAACTCTGCTGATCCATCCTGTTGTTAAGTGAAGGTAGCAGGGTGCCAACAATTAAAGAAGTAATTGTTCAATTGGTTCTGCAATAATACTCATTGATTCTTTGTTTGAAGTGATTCGCTTTTTCAATCCTCTTGCATTTAGAGATCTTGTTTCACCTGTGTCAAGGCAAGTTCAGGAAACCTAATTAACTGGGTTTTCTTTTTTATAATTAGGTCCCTAAAATAATTCATAGGTGGTGTTAATAACCCCATTTAAAAATCTATTAAGCTTTTGGAAAAGTTGGACAGAATCCTCTGTGCTGATTTTCCTTCCCCCCTTTTCCCCTTGGAGATGTGGTGCTTCTTCCTTTTACAGCACACTAATTAAAAACAGTAGGATTATGGTGGGAAATAATATGCCTGTGAGGTTATCATCCACAGGGCAAGAGGAGGCTGCTGCCTCTTCCCCTGCCTCGCTCCAAGGTACACTCTACATCTTTAGCGTGAGCTGGCAGAGTTCATTAAGGGACAGATTGCCTGTGCACGCTGCAAGGACCCTTGGCATTTGCCAGGCTGTGAGCCGGGTCCAGAAGGGAAACGACAGGAAGAGATAATCTGCGGAAAACGTCGGGTTTGGATCATCCGCTGCGGCTTCTAAAAGGCAGGTTTCCTTTTATGGCAGACCTGCCCCAAAAGCCTGTCTGCAGAGAGAGGATTTTTAGATGTTATAAACATTTGTCCTGTCCTGCTCCAGCCCACCTGACCATCTCTGGCCTGGTGACGGCTGTTCCTGGCACCGCAGCGGTGCTGGGCTGTGCCGTGCTCGGCGGCAGCCAGCCTTAGCCGTGGGGAGCGTTTGTGCAGCCAGTCCCCGCTCGCTCACAGCGCTGCACCTGAACACACATTTAGACTCCTTTTAGCGGGAGCAAGGAAGCAGCTGCCCCATTTTACACGAGCTGGTGACTGGGGAGAGGCTTCTGCTGTGTTATTTTCTTCCCTCCGCTGGAGCTCTCGCGAGCGGTGGCAGATAGAAGTTGTCTGTCCGTCTGTGCTGGCTGCGTGTGCTCCTCCATGCCACTGGCGTGTCTAAGGGCTTCGCTGCCATCTGTGAGCAGGCCCTGCGCCCTTGGGCTGCTCTAGCCTAATGCAGGGAATCAGGTGCCCTTTGGGATGCCAAGACTCTCCGACATGGATCCGATCAGGAGTTTAAAGGCAATGCTGCCCTGTGGCTAATGCACAGACATGTGCTGCCTGTGGGCCCTGGTGCTGCTGGGGCTGGCACGGCAATGCATCGTCCTGCCCCCTCCTAAGGAGATGTTTGTGTGTGTGTGTGTGTGACAACAAATGCATCCATAAGCTTGTGGCACCATGTGGGATGGGACACTTACCCGCTGGATGGTCAGCATGTGTGCGAAGGCTTTGCCTGGAACCCCGTTCCTGCTGTTCTCCCTGTGCAGGGGGTGTATATATTCCAAAAGGATCTTGTAGTTAAATCTGGCATTACCTGCAAGTTCTGCTTTCAGCATCCTCAGGGAAAGTTGCAAACCATTTTTTGCCTGGCAGAGCCGAGATGATGGCTCAGAAGTCCAATATGACCTTCTCTGTGAGCTCTGAGGCATGTC
This sequence comes from Antrostomus carolinensis, assembly GCF_000700745.2. Classification (NCBI taxonomy): domain Eukaryota; kingdom Metazoa; phylum Chordata; class Aves; order Caprimulgiformes; family Caprimulgidae; genus Antrostomus; species Antrostomus carolinensis. Next base: position 82,439 of record NW_010331492.1, read on the forward strand.
GCACATCCTGAGCAAGCTACACGAAGAGTATTTTTCCACCACCACCACATTTTCTTCCTGAAAGTCAAAATGTAAATTTTTTTATTACCCCCTCACGAATGTGACAAAGTCCTACTTAAAAATGTAAAGGCTCCCATCTTCACATGCACCATAAAGGCCTTTGCGTTCCACGTGAAGCCTCCAGACTGTTGATTTATGATCGAGCTGCAATGGCTAGAGCAGGAGAGCAAAGTTAAATCTACAAAAGTGGCTGATGTGACAAAATTAACAGTTGTCAGCAGCAGAGGGGGGGGAAGCAACCAAAGGCAAATGCTAATACTCAGCAAACTGGCATGGGGAAGCGAAGTTGACTTCACACTCCAGTTGCAAAAAGGCTCCTGAGACAGCAGGGGCTGGGCGAGGGGGATGCCCAGGGGCTGGAGCAGGAGGCAGCAGTGCTGGGGGGAGACTGCAGGACAGAGCAGCTTTCCTGAAATAAAAGGGGACAAAACTCCGCAGAGTGCTGCCCCACAAACCCGCTTGCTCTGCTGGGGTGAGATTATTTCCTTAGGGAGGAAGGATTGCTGTACAGAGGGGTCTTGGGCAGCGTTCCCAGCAGCGTGCAAGATACCTTGGGTTTGGATGTGCAGAGCTGGAGAATTTTAAGCTCGGACAAGGAGACAGTTCAGGAAGGGGGGGGAAATCAAACCTGTTTTTTCAGCTGGAGCCCGGAGCTGAAGGCCCCCATGATTTTTTTTAGCCGTGCTGAAGCTCCCCATGTTGTTGTTCAGCTGGAGCCCGGTGCTGAAGCTCCCCATGTTGTTGTTCAGCTGGAGCCCGGTGCTGAAGCTCCCCATGTTTTTCTGAACAGACAGGAGGGGGCAGATGTCATATCTTAAAAGTGGATCTGAGATTTGGGGGATGAGGTTAATTATGGGGTTATTTGTTATGAACTTCTGAATGGAGATCTTTTTGCTGAGTGGGCTGAGTCTGTAATGTGCAGCACAGAAATGTGGAGCCCTTGTCTAACAAAAGGGTGAGTCTGTGTTTGGTGGAATCGTTTATAGTGGGCCAGGGTTAAAGCGGTTTGAGATGTTTGCTGTCACTTTCCAGACTTCAGGCGTCTCTTTTTCACCTTGACTTGCAATTTTTGTGACTTTCCTGTGTACAAATGGCAGTGCCGTTCCAACGGGGCCCCTCTTTGGTTATTTGTGGTGTTTTTGGCAGGACAGGAATCAACCCCCCCTGGTATCCAGGAATTTTCCATGTGTTTTGCTTAAACAGCTCTGGTAAAACAAATTCCTTCCTAGATGGATATTTTAGAACGAAACCACCTCTTTTCCCAAACAGCACATCTTGAGTTTATGAAACAAGACATATGAGAACTTGACTGACCAACCTTTTATTGGAAAGCATGGGTCATGGTTTGGATGAAGAGCTCTGCACAAGGCCCCAAAGCAAGATATGTCCCTGCTAATCTTGTATTAAAAAAAAGGAAAAAGGTTAATACAAGATGAATTTAATTATATTAGTGAAAATTGCATCACTAGAAGAAACCTCTTTCTGCAAAATGCACAAATATAGCTGAATTCACAGATGCATTAGGGTCTCCTGCACCAGGAATATTTGTCATCTCGGAAGAAGGTGGAAGAGGCTTGTTCTTCAATGCCTGACGTGTCACTACACGCTGTGAAGTGCAAATAGAGGAAGAAAAATTAACACATAAAAGAAATGTACTGTTTCTACAGGAAAATTAGCTAGTTAAAGTGCCAGCTCCCTCAGCCTTTTTAAAGTAAATAAATAAATAGCAGCAATATTTTCTTTTTGCTTTGCTGGGGAAAAAAAAAAAGAGCAAATTTTGTATTGCAACTTTGTGTTCTGAGCTGGAGGAGATAAGACCTTGCATGAGAGGGAAAAATACTTGCTGGAAATACATAGAGCCTGGAACAATCCTGCAAGCCCTTTCGTGTTTACAGAGCTGTAATTCTGCGATGAGCACCGACTGCCAGGCGTACGCAGATGTGGGGAAGGGAGGAAGAGGAGGAGCTGAGGGCTGTTGCGTTGCAGGCAGAGACTTCTCGCTGGGGAATCGAGGTGCTCCTCGCTGGCATCCCCGCAGCCTGCCTTGCCTCTTCCTCTCCCTGCACAGTTACACAGATAAAGGGGGTCTCAGACTGTTAGTTGACTGTGAAAACATATTGAGTGTAAAAGAAAATAACCTAATTATTCAGTTATGAAGTACTATCGAGTACTTTAGATCTATTGTGTGTCTATTTCTTGGCTTTGTTTTGTTTTTAAAAAGGATTTTTGAAGGTTAATTGACTTTTTGACTCATCCCTTGATACTATCAACCCTTACGGATTTAGCTGACTTCAGTTTGTGTTTGTGGGGTTGAGCAGGATCAGGACTCTGAAGAGCAGAAGCATGTCCATGGCTTACGTTTCCAAAAATCTGGGTGAGGGAGAGCAACAGATCTTTGGTTTTGGTCAGGCAGGATTAGAAGCTGTCAGGCAGAGGAGCTGTGCCCAGGAGGCAGCAAGGGAACTGATGTGGTTTGGTTACCTTAGTTTTTGAAAAACAAACATTGGAAAGGCAATGTTGTAGGCACTAAAAAAAAAAATCAACTCACCTTATCCTCATTACTATGAAAAATGGGTTAGTATCTTCTGATCTCACAGTACATCATGGGTTTGTCTTGTTCTGTGGCTGATCAAGCCTTCAGGCTGCATGTGAGCTGTGGTGTGAAGTTGGTCCTTGCAAGCAGAGACCAGAGACACCCACTGTGACCGAGTCACCTGCCCTGGCTGGGCCCTGAGAATAACCACAGGCAGTGCAGAGCTGAGCCGTACACACCTCGCGCTGTCCTGGGAATGAGCAGAGCCTGGTGCTCCGAGAAGTGCTGGGAACCTGTTACCTGCACAAGGCGCTGGATGTCCAGAGCCTCTGTGGCTGGGAGGTCCAAGGCTTTATGTTGTTAATCATAAAATGCTTCTATCACCATGGATTTGAGGAAAATGACACACCTATTTCCTTAACTCTCTCTGTCGATGCAAGCAGTGAAGACCCTCTGAATGTTTTCTTTCCCTCCTTCTCAGTAGCTGTTTGAAGTCCTGATGGAAGTGTCTTAGAATAAGGTACACTTGCAAGGCTTCTGTCTTTATTTTCAGGTTTATGTTGTATGTTTACATCAGAGAGACTTTTTTTGAGTGAAGTAGGAGAGGACTGCACTACCAAGGAATGTTTTTGGCTATGAAATGAAATAAATGCTAAGCTATGTCCCACGAAAACAAACACCAGCTCTCCTCAGTGAAACATAGCTGGGAAAATCTCAGCAGCCTCTGGTCACATACATGTGTTACTACAGGAGAGAGGCTCTGCATCTGACCAGTGTCTTGGCCTTTTGATGAATTAGGATGATGGAGGTGACTTTCCAGCAGTAAGATTAGAGAGTGGCAGCTATGACTTGTCTAACTCTTTTTTCCAGGTCTGCTGCCTAGCTCAAGTGAGAAATCACTTATTAGAGAGCCAGGCTGCTGTTGCAGGGTGTTCCCTGGCTGTGACACAGTGAGCAGGGTGGTGGGACACATGGTAGGATTTGGATTTCAACCTTCTCAGGAATGGAGAAGCCTTTTCCAGAATGGAGGACCCTGCTGCAAGGAGGAGCTGCAGGGTCTGGAGCATGGAGAGCTGCACTGTGTGGGAGAAGCAGCCTCCTGTGTGTTTGTGTTCCCTTGGTCTGCGGCGTGGCCAGACACTGGCAGTCTGCTCAGAGCAAGGACGTCACCAGACCTTTATTCAGAGTGGTGGGGCTCTGGTTTAGAGGGAAGCGGTTGAGTTCTCAGCCTGTGGTGACCACAGGCTTATCCTCTTGCAGGGGTGCAGTATTACAAGCTGCAATTTGCTCCTTCCCCTTTGAAGAAGTGATTAATTGCAAGGAAATAACCCCCTGCCTTTGCCTGCTGCCATGTTGTTGTGTGGTTGCCAACTGGATTGGTTCTGTGCTGAGCCTGGAGGTGGGCAGTGGTTGGAATGTCACAGCTCCACTGATGTGTGCGAGTTAAACCTCCTGGTGATGCTGCACACAAGGGATGTGGCCGATGCCTGCGCGGGGTGTGAGCACACAGCGCTCGTACCAGAGCGTAAGGCTGCTCACAAAGGTCAGTGGTTGGGGTAGGAGTCCAGTGATTAAATGAGGCTTATTTTGGATCTCAGCAGTATCCCTGTTTACTCCACAGTCTGTAAAGTGAAAGACCACCCAAGCTTCTTCCCTTTAAACCTTCCCTCTAAGCCTGCAGTGAAGGCTTTAAGCTGTAGACTAGCAAGATGTCTGTTTCTCTGCTCCCTCCATCCTGATACAACAGAACCACCACCTCATCCTGGCCCCGGCATGATATCATGCCAGAAGTCTGGTCTTTGCAAGGTAAAGGGCACAAAGGGGCAAGGGAAGACTTGCTCCAGACCTCCTCCTGGTAGTTGCTTTTAATTGCAGATGGTGTGATTTTAAAAAAAGGGGGAGGGAGAGCTCTTGCTTCAGGCTAGGGAGCAAGAGATTGAAAGCTTGCTGCTGTGGTCATTGGAGGTGAAGAATAAGTCATAAATGATCCAAGGGCAAAGGCCAAATATAGACTGATAGCTGCATTGTTCCTCACAGCCTTGGGAAGGACCTTGGTGCTGCACTGTGCTTGAGGCACCCGTGGGCTTAACCCTTCCCTGCTCGCTGCTGCCGACAGACAGAGGATTCCAGCAGTGGATGCCCAGTGTTGATCGTCTGGGTGTCAGCATCCAGCCAGGCTGTTGGGTTGTGAGTCTCTTGCAGAAGACCAAAGCCTGCGAATTTCTATGGGGACAACAAGGAGAATAAAACTCTCTCCTCCTATTGCTTAAGCAAATACATGGGTTGTGGTTTTGAAACTCTCCTGTGAATATTTGCTCCAAAATGTCCTGTGGAGAGTGTCTTTTCCTGTCCTTTTCCCAGGCAGGTTAATCTGTTTGCCTCAGTTTATCCTTTTAAAAAGAGCACCACGAAGTTGGTAGCAAACGTCATGGTAGATTCCTCAGAAGCTCAAATTCCTGCAGCGGAGGCTTTGATTTGGGTCTAAGTGTTGGATGGTCACAGGTCCCCAGTGTGGCACTGTGTTTCCAAGGTGAGTCTCCAGGGCTTGATCAGGATTTCCTTGTAAACTGATGGGTCACACCTGCTCACCTGGGGCCAGAGGTGTTAGACACCGTTCAGCTTCTCTTCTTTCTCCTTACGTATGTGTTGGCCTCTCCTTATACCAGTGTGCAGCACAGCTATTCCCTTACACACAGTCAGAAAGTCTTACACACAACCTGTGAAAGGCAGAAGCTGATTAAGTTGTACTGAGAGAGACCTCTGGTGAGGTGTGAAAGCTGGGCAGGGCTGTTACACCAGCTCACCTCCTTCCAGAAGATCGAGTGCTGGCCTGGACCCAGTCCTCCACTCCCCCATTCCTGTCTTCCCTCTCAGAGCATCAAGTCAGGGCTGAAGAGCTGTCCCCAAGATGAGCAGGCTTGCTGCAGTCAGGCTGATTGTCTCCCAAATCCTGACCCCGTTCCTCCAAGGGGAGCACTCATGCTGAGCACAGAGGCCATCTCCTGCCTTCCTGGAAGGGTTTCTGCAGCTGGCACCGCAGGCAGCCATCAGTCACTGTCCGTGGTTAATGCTCAAGCCAGCGGTGGCTGGCAGCCAGCAGCCATGATACAATCTTCCTGGAGGAGAGAGAAGCTTGTTGGCTTTGTAACTCCACTTGCTGCTCCTCCTCCTCCCCACTCTGAGTGAAATGTCTTTCATCTCTGAAAGAAGCAGTTCCCTTAAAATATCCAGCCTGGTGCGATCAGCGCTGTGGGCTGGCTGTGGAGTTTGGCTGATCTCGAAAGC
>NW_010331492.1:88357-97681 GCF_000700745.2 Antrostomus carolinensis
CTGAAGTCCCCTTGGCAACCTCCTGACCCTTCCCTCTGGGACACTGTGCAGTCCAGTGCCCCTGGGCTGGGACACTGCTGTGTGCAACTGTTGCCTTGGTATCAGCTGAGCTGCGGGTGTGAGGTGTCCTGTGCCTTAGCGTAGCCTTTTCCTCCATTTTCCAGATGGTTGAAGTTCTTCAGCACCTGGGTTTGTGCGATGCCACAATGGACACATGCAGGGCTGGGAAAGAGCAGATCTTACAGCCTGAGAGTGAAAGGGAGCTGAGATCCAATACCTTCTGCGTGCTGTAACTCATTTTACTGGACATGTGAGTGAGGTGTCACTCTGCCAGGATTTCAGTGAATTCTTACCTGCATGGGTTTGTTTTTTTTTTTTTTTTTTGCTGGGGCAATTCCTTCGGGGGGTTTTTCTTCGGGGGCTTTTTTTTACAAATTTGCACCCACTGATTTTTCTGGACCAGAATTAGCTGAGCATCAGCTTTACTGAAGTTTAATGCAGGTGCACTAGGGAAGGGGAATGTTTTAGCCCATTATCTTCCAGGAGAGACAGGATTTTCTCTGTTCATTACCAAGCAGACTAGAGGCTGGCTGCTTGTATGTTTAAAAAAAAAGCCCTTTACTTTTGATGGGGGTCAGCAAGGGGTATGACAGTGTGAGTGCACATTTCTTTCCCTTCCATGCAGATACTCGGGGAGCAAGAAAGCTCTATAGGGAAAAACAAACGCACGCCTGAGCCTGCCGCCCAGCCCCGGCATTGCTGCGGCAGTCCTGTGCCCTGCATGCATTATTCCTCAAATCAAAGGAGGAATCGGCAAGAGGAATGTTTAACTGGAGCCTGTGATCCTCAGGTGTGACACTGGGGGCCCCACCGCAATGAGATGCACAGTCATGCTCTCTCCGAGACGCAGGGTTAAAGATTTGCTTGGGGCCAGTCAATAGCGTGCACTGAGTATCTTCCTCAAGAATGTGTCTGCTCTTTTCCTGCCTCCAAGTAGCAGCACTTGAGTCTCAGTCCCCTACTTGAATCACTGCACTATCTCCACTTCATCAGAAACCAGAGAGTTGAGTCTTTGATGATTGTTGTGACTCACGGTGTCACAGAACTACTTACCCTGTGATTTCAACTTTAATCACTGATCCACTATCTATAGAGCTGCCTGTGGAACAGTTCAAATTGTAATTATAGGAAGCTCATCTGCTGCAAGCCACAAAGCAGGCTTTACCATATGCCTTTAAAGGTGAACTGATGTCATGATGAAATAACTGTGTTTTGCTGCAGATTGATACCGCTGGCTGGGAAGTTAACATACAGGATGAAAGCTCTGACATTTTGCAAGCTACACTATCGCTGCCTAAGTCATGTTAACCGAACATTCCCTGTTGTTTTACAAGGGATCTGCAGGGAACTGGGAAGTGTCCTCAGACGCCAGGGATGGGGGGGTGGCATGTGGTACTGGGGGAGTGTGCTGAGGTGGGTTACAGAGCTGTGCAGTGGTACCTGTGCAATACAGGCTCAAGAACGTGGAAGTGTTTTTCTCCCTCACACCTCACCTGACCTTGACATTTATTTTGGTCTCTCCCTGCTTTTGAAAGGTATTTCTGAATTTTCTTTCTTCAGGTTACTACTGTCTGCCTCTGCCTCCATCCCCGTGCTCTCTTTTCTAGGGGCTGTTTTGTGTCTCCTCTTGCCCAAGTGCTAAAAACCCTGGCAAAGCTCTGCCTCATGCCAGGTGTTTCTTTCCTATGCTGCTAAGAAAAGAGTATTTGTCCTCCTAAAAGCTTGGTGGTCGTACACAAGGGGGATGTAGGGTAGGGTGCAGGGAAATGACTTGCCCAAAGTCTTAGTCAAAGTCCATGCAGGGGTTTCTGCAGCTGTTCATTCACGTTGTGTGGGTGTCTGCAGCACTTCACAAAAAAACCAGGAGAGAATGTCAGAAGCATTAGCAAAATTAACTTCATCGTAACACATGCTATAGGAAGCGTTATTTGCTTTGTCAACAGAAAAATGGGAGCTGCAAGGCACAAAGCAGTTGAGACCTCTTTGCCAAGGCTCTGTGGTGGAGTTGGTAATGGTCTCCCAGTCTTTTTCCAGCTGTGCAAGGCACAGGGTTCAGGCTGGGTTTTCAGGGAGAGATCTCTCTTGTTCCTCGTATCTGCAGCCCCTGGTTTGAAGAGGAGCCAAGTGGAGATAGCAAAGCGAGTTTGCTGTGAGAGGTCTTTCAAGAAGCCTCCAAGAGGAGTGAACAGTAATGGTGTCAGAGACATGGTGGAGGGGGTTGTGTGCCTAATTCTTTGCTGGCCTCCTCCTCCTCCCCAGATCTGACTACATTTCAGTAGTGACAGCTCTACATGTCAGGGGATGTTTGGGAGCTGGAATGATCTGTGTAGGTCAAACCTGACCTTCTCTTAGTAGACATCCTTTCTACTGCTTTTCTCTTAGTAGACATCCTTTCTACTGCTTTTCTCTTAGTAGACATGCTTTCTACTGCTTTTCTCTTAGCAGACATCCTTTCTACTGCTTTTCTCTTAGTAGACATCCTTTCTACTGCTCTTCTCTTAATTAAGCTTTTGCTGTAAAGTAGGGAAATGAGATCTGCAAGTCCAGAGTTGGCAACCCTTGTGACTCCTGGACCTCCAACTCTCTGCCTGTGCTAAACTGCTGCTCTTTCCTCCTGCAACTGGCCACATAAAGATAAGTAACGAAGATGGTTTTATTGCAAGCAGCTGGGGAAAATCACATTGCTTCAGTTTCCATAAAATAGCCAAGGCTCAGCTTTTTTATCCTGCCCCTTCGCACATCCACTATAAAAGGGACATCAGTTATAAACATTTCCTGTTTGTGCATACAGTCTTCCAGTGCTTATGATGTATAGACTGACAAAAGGCTTAATGCTTTGAATATATAAAACACAAGGCCTGTGCAATGGAGGGTGACAGTTGCCCTTTAATGTTCTGCTTTTTAAAGATCAGGGTAGAGTTCAGAAAGCATAGTCATGAGGTTTAATGATTTAATGGGGACGACTGGGGAGCAAAAATAGTTACTACACCCTGGGGAAAAGTGGTTCCTCATACATATTACTTTAGCCTAATGGCCTATGAATGCTTCCTCTGTGGCATAGGAGGGTGTCACGCTACATAGACTCTATAATACTGAATGGGTTGATTAAATGCATATTAAACAATACTAAATTGGAAAAAAAAAAGGCGCCACCAACTGTATTTATTCTGTTCTTAGAAAATGTTGTTACTCATTCAATTTCATTTGTGATATTATTATAATTTTCCCCCCATTTCGTGCTCGTCGCAGAGCGAGGGAGCCAAGTGTAAACACCGCTGATGGATCGGAGGTGGCAGAGTTCTCATCTGGCGGTGGATGGGAGGTGGGGCCCGGGGGGCTGATGCTGTGGGCTGAGGAGGACCTGGCTGGGGGGCTGGTGGAGATGGGCTGAGCAGCAGCCTCTGTGTGTTGGAGGTGGCTGCAGGTGGGATCTTCTGAAACTGGCAAACAAAGTGTTTGTCTGGAAAATGGCTTTTTTCCTTCTCTACTTCCACACTAGTACAGGTCCCTGTCCTGTGCTCTGCACACTCCCCTCACTGTCTGCCCTTCGTGGTGGGCTTGGACCCAGGGCCTTGTGTTTGTTCTTTGATGACACTGCTGTGTAACTCGCAGTGCCACCTCCCTAGGACCCAGTAAATGCTGTTTTGTGTTACCAAACCAAAGTCACCATTGACTTGAGGAGTCAAATTCTCCATCCTCCCTGCGAGTCCAGCGCAGATGGTGGCCAGGGCAGCCCCGTGCGTTCAGCTGTGCTCTCGGCTGCAGGGCTTTGTTTCCACTGCCTGACCTGAACTCCACTGCTGATGTCCTGGTGTCTCCCGTTACTGATTGCACGGAGCCTGCGCTGCCTCGCTTCCTGGGAGTCGGACCAGGATGGCAGATGCCAGGGCAAGCCCAGCTGTGTGTAGGCAGTTTTCAGGAAAATGTCCACCAACACTTTCAAATGTGGTTTTAGGACCAAAAAAAAAAGGACTCGAGCATATGCTGTTGCTACTGTCTCCTACTTCTGAATATCTGTGCAAATTTACAGTTTTATAGACAGATTTTTCTAGTCATGACCTGTTAATATTATATGAATTATTAGAGATTTTAAGAAGACTTGATTAAGTCTGATCTTTTTGGAGATAATCTGACAGTTCTGCCCACGTATTTTTATGCCATAATATTGTCTTGTGTGGGATATCAAGTGAACTGTCTCCTGTTCTTCATCTCTGACATGTATATTCCCTTCCAAGTCTCGTTACCTTGATGAGTGCAGTATTTTTTTCCTGTGGCCCTTCCACCAACATGGATTTGGTGTTTTCTTTTTTACGGCTTCGATCAGTTGCTTTATTTTGCACTTTGTAGTTTCAAACACAATTTACAGTTCTTCGTACTGCAGAAGTAGCTGGAGCACTGAATGCTGTGGAGCAGCCCCAAATTAAAGGGAGAGGAGAAATTGCCTTTGGAAGAACTGCAGTAGGGTTGCAACCAACAGAAATAACTTGTCTGGAAGGTAAAGAGCAGTCAGGAGGTGTGAGCACAGGGTGTGTCACTGGGGTTTGTAGGTTTTGTTGGACTCTTACTTGGAGGCATCTTCTCTTTTGAAGTCCTGCTGTCTTGACAAGAACAGTGTTCAAATATTTGCTCCCATCTGCTGTGTGAACTGTTTGTGTTCTGGGAGTACATGAATATGAAAGGAAGAGTCTTTAAGGCGATTTAATGGCTTTGAAATGAGAATGTCATAGGCTGTGGCTCCAGTGACAGCTCCTCAGACATCCACACTTGTTTCAGGCCTAGTCCTAAAAACTTACTTTGTGTCTCTCTGTTTTGAGGTGGCTTTAAGCATTTGCCTTTGTCACGAAGTGTGACTAGGAGCTCGTATTCTCTAGAGTTCTGACTCTGTCTCTGATGATACTTCTGTGGTTTGAGCACCTGGTGATGCTGAGGGAGGATCCCATTCCCCATACAATGAGCTGCAGGAGGAGCCTCCTTCACTGCTGATGAAATTCCCTCAAACATAAACAGTCATCCCAGCAGCCAAGGAATGGACCTTCTCTCCCCCCTCCCAACAACTTATTATTGATAGAAACATTTTATAAATAAACATCTCTAGGTAACATATTCCATAAAATATCTAATTATGGATTATTGGATTGAACATTTCTTGCTTCAATTAAGTGAGAGGTTTTTTCCCCCTCAGGAAGCCAGCTCGATGCTCTTTCTGGGGAAATTATGAGCATTTATTCTATGTTCCATAGGTGATGTCTTTTTATGTTGTTAATAAATAAACTACAGTGCAGTGCTCTACCCTAAATAAAACTAACAGAGGTCAGACTTTGCATTTATTTTTATTTGCCTGATCAGATCTCTCCTGTCTGGTCTCCAGATTTGGTACAGTGATCTTTGTAAGGAAGGAAATAAAAGAAAAAGGGAATGAAGAAAAATGCATAACGGCTTGGAGATCTACATACTTGTACCTCCCTTGGACCAGATGTATTTAGGGATTAAAATAAAAGGCTGAAAGCACAGAATTGAGCACTGGTGTTGAATTTCTGTCCCACTCATCCTTTGGGCAGGTGTTGGGGCCTTTAGATTTGACAGCTTGATTTAGACTCCTGGAAAGTTGGTGACCTTTCCTCCCCAAATTTGCCTTTAGCTCTGGGTTTGAACTCCCCAGGAGTGGCTGTGTTTTGTTTGATTTAAATCAGGAGCTCAGGCTTGAGTCCATCTATTCTAGGTCTAGAAAGGTGCTGCAGCTGAGTTGGTCTGTCACAGAAGGTAGTGGTGGCAGCTGTGACACTGGAGGAACCGGGTTGAGCTGGGATGTGTGGTTTTGCTGTATTGTGAAAGGGACCCTGTAGATCAAGCAGCCACCAGCTCACAGCAGCTCTCTGGTAGAGCACAGCTAGACCAGGGGATGTCCTGGTGGATTTGGTACTTAGGAGCCCCTGACTCTGCAGTGCTCATTCCCTTCCAGCTCTCACCTCATCCTCTCCTGAGCAGCGTGTGACCCTGGGGGAACTGGAGTTAGAGCCGAGCTACCCGAAAGGACTTGAAACACGGCAAGCTGAGCTCGCACGCTCCTCCTGGGTTTTCACTGTATCTTTCAGATGAGCTTGCCTGTAATTTTCCCTTCAGCCAGCGAGTGTGGTGGAGGTGGCAGGCCAGTCTGCACTGGCAGGGAGACGGGAGCATGCTCTGAGGTCTCAGAGAGGAGCTGCAACTCCGAGCTCTGCTGTGCCCTCTCCCTCAGCAGAAGAGGAGAAGGTCCTAATCAGGGAGCTGCAGCCTTTCTCTCACTCCCTTACCTGCCATTTTAAACAAATGCAAATTAAACCCCTCCATCGGGTTGGTTCATTCCCTTCCTTCATGTAACTGATGTTATTGGATTTTTATGCAGCACATTACACCCTGAGCCATGTCTTCTACTATTTTGCTTTCAAATTGTATCTCCTGCCATTTGTGTCACATTTAAAATGCTAACAGTATAGAATGTCATTTACAGAATCGGGGCGTTTGCTGCGGAAAATTAATTTGACTTATTCCTTCTGCCTGTTCCTATCTCCAGGCCAATATTATGCTACTCATTCTACAAGAGTAATACTTAATGAATAGGACTATTAATAATGTCAAGGTCCATGGGGGTCTTATGGGTAACGGATAGGCGTAGACTGTAAGGGGGCAGTCACCTGACTTCGGTTAATGTTCCATGAAAATATCAGGCAGTGCAATGTAATTATGGAGCAGAGGATAGTAAAAAAAGCAGGGAACTTGGAGTTTCTTAAATATTTTTTCAAATTAGTTGGTGTTTTTTCGGTAATTTACCTGAACCTTTGTCAGACCAGGTGTGAAAACTGTTTAAAATTCCAAAGGAAAACCCAACAAGTAGGTACCTGATCCATCAGAGGGTGGACAGTCAGAGGAGCTTGCAGGGCTGGGCAGGAGCTGTGTGTGTTTGGTACCACACAGGGTGTGGGGGGTGCATGTGGGTCATTCCTGTTCGCAGGAAATAGGAATGTAAGGAAAGGGGTTTTGGTTGTGGGCTTGTTTGGGTTTTTTTTTTCCAGCTTGTACATGTCTCTAGCATTTAAAGATATTAAAAGCTATTAGGGAGAACACAAAATTAACATTTATAGCAGGAAGAAATTATAAACAGAAGAAACAAAATCTTCTTGCTGAAATTTATTGTGCTGTGAAAATACCAGCTACGCTGCAGTGGCTTGAGGCACCCGCCTGCCCTGGGCAGGGGCCGTGGCAGGGCAGTGCCAGTGTCACAAGCATGTTGAAGGGGAAGGAAGAAGCTGCTTTTAGGGCCTAATCCTGTACTTGCTAGAACCATTTTTTTTTTTTTAAAGTAGGTTTAACATGGGTATTATTTGATTCTTTGATTTCTCTAAGGTCTTTGTTTCTAAATCCTTGTGTCTAGAGTTATGTCCAGGATTATTAGGTCTGTGTGCAGTAGGAAAGGGATAAGGAAATTGGCTACTGAGATGCTGCTTCTCGGAACAGATATTTCAGCTTTTGTCATCATTTTTGTTAGTTATGTAGAAAATGTGATATGGCAGCTGAATCTGAAAAGGGACCTTTGGAGACCTGTTTAGTTGCATGTGCTTTTGGTTCCTATTCTCTGCATGAAACCTGGATGCTACCCAGCTCTCTTGCATCTTTCTTCATTTGTCTTTGTCTTGCTCTTGGGACCATGGAGACTGAAGGAGCAGGTTGTAAAATTAGGTCCCTGATTTCCAAAGAGCAGGTGAAAGATGCTGTGAAAGGGGCTGGTGTTATGCAGCAAAATCACTCCGAGTCTACTGTCTCCCTTTCCTGAGGAGTTAACTGCTTCCAGATGCAGACCATGTGCTGAAACTGTACTGGAAAAACAGAGGCTGTGAGCCAGGTTGGGTCAGAGTGTACTGAAAGCATCAGGAGGTGATGGTGGTGGACACTTGGGGTTCTGCCTTCCCATGCCTGGTGCCCCAGGAGCTGCGGGGAGAAGTGGTCTAGTGTGTCCCAGCACACCAGCAGCTGACAGCAGAGGCTGTGGTGGCGCAGAGCAGGGCAGCACTGAGTTGTTCCATCTCGGTTGGCTGGTGGTTGAGTGTCTGCCTGAAATGTCAAAGTTGGAGGAGGGGGAGGATGGTGATACTGAAACCTCTGGCACAGAAAGGTCTTGCTCAGCCTCTGACCATGCAGGTTCTCAGGGGTTACTTGAAAGCAAAACGTTTCTCTCTCCCATTTGTGGTTGACGGGGTCTGTGTGTGTGGGACTGAGGTTATCACCCATGTGGAAGGAGGACACCTTTCCAATAATTGAGCATTGGCCAATCTTAGCGTGGCACACTGGGCTCCCCCTTGGTTCCTCCTACCCCACCCCTCTTCATCCTCTTATTCTTGCTATTTTTTCCCCTCGAAGAAGCTTTACTCATTTCTGAAGCGTGCGTTAATATCTGCAGCATTAGGCAGCCCCAGTACGTCTCGTTGCCGCGTGCCTCGCTAATTCTCACTATGAGGCCACCTGCTGACACCTCCCGAACGGAGCCGGATCCCTCTGTCAGAGTTTGCCATGAATAAACATGAAGGAGACAAATGAGGCAGTGTTGGTGGTTGCTCTGCAGCCAGCCGTGCGTTGTCCCTCGCCCGGCGCCTGCACGCTGGTGGCTGGGCTTTGGTCGGTAGGTGCACACGTACCTCCTGGTGGGATGGCTTCTCCTCGGCAGTGGTTTGGGGGTGTTTGTTCAGATGCAGAGACTGGGCTCCTCTTCCCAGCTCTTGGGAACCCAAACTGTAAGTGGTGTGCCATAGCCACACCTGGATTAACAAACCAAGCGTGTGTCCTGCAGCTTTTTGGAGGTTCTGTAAGCACTCGTGCCACTGTATTTCTTGAATTCAACTTGAATTTAAGCAGTTTTGGCAAAATCAGTGAAATTACTCTGGATTCCAACTCACTTTAATTGCCAAGCGTGCGACGTTAGGAGAGGTGGGTTCACTGACAAATGTAGACTAAAAAGTACTTACCTCTCCTGCTTTAATAGACATCTCTGCAATGTTTTTTCCCTACTCTGAGATGTCTGATGGGTGTAACATGCCTGGTGTGTAAATTTTTAAGGGACATCCCTGCTGTTGTACGTATCACACTTAAAAATACACACACATGTATAATAAAGGCACGGTCTGAGCCCCTGGAAGTGGCCAGGAGCAGCAGCGTGGCATGGTCTGAACCCCTGGTAGTGGCCAGGAGCAGCAGTGTGGCACGGTCTGAGCCCCTGGAAGGGGCCAGGGGCAGCAG
>NW_010331492.1:97871-116826 GCF_000700745.2 Antrostomus carolinensis
CCCCCTGGAGGTGGCCAGGAGCAGCAGCGTGGCACGCTCAGCACCCCTGGAGGTGGCCAGGAGCAGCAGCGTGGCACGCTCAGCGCTGTGCCGAGGCTGCCAGCCCAGCAAACTCCTATTTGTAGGTGAATGCTCTAAATCCCTGGATCACAAAAGCTCAGAGGCCATATCCACAAACTAATACAGCTTCTTTCCCTTCGACCCCCATCTTCTCCTGCCACTCTCTGGTTTCTCCTCTTGCCTCAGATTTACAGCTACCTTGTCCAAATATATTACAGGAAATAAAGGATAAAATGCTTTAAAAACCCACCTTCCCAAGCAGGAGAACAGGCTTTGGTGAAAATAAACGAGCTGGTTTGTTATATTGCTCAGCCTCTGTCACGTGAAGGTGAGGCCTCCTTTTTTATTATTATTATTTTTTATTACTACCCATTTGCCTTCATTATAATTTATTTGTTAATCCATGCTCCAGCTCATGAATTTTGCATTTGGGGAGGTAGAAAGAAGGGGGAGGGGGATTCAAAGCACCAAAAAAAGATGCTGGCCCACTTAAAGGTGAAGGACACAGTTGGAGGGCAGGGCTGCCTTCCTGGCCTTCCATCATCCTTTTAAAAGGCAAATATGCAGTCAGCAAAAAAAGAAAAAGAGGATGGGGGGTGGGAAGCTAAGGGCTTCCCAATTAATAATTATTCTGATGGCCTCATCGGGATTCAGACCCTGACAGGTCAGAGAGGACAAATTGAAACCCCCTTCTCCTGAGCTCTTGTCCTCAGGTGAGCTGATGGCTTCTGTGCTATGTTTCCATGTCTCCCATGCCAACTTTCCTTCCTTCTTTTTCTCTTTTTTTTTTATGAGGCATCCTGAGTGTAAAAAATATGGCCTGCCTTTATGGTGCTCCAGCACGAATGAAGCTATAAAATTATGAACAGTTTTTATGATGGCTATTCAGGGGATGCTTTTATATTGATGGTGTGCATGCTGTATCTATCTTTTTTTTTTCCCCTTTTTTTTTGCATCCCTTCTTTCCCTGAAAAAGATGGCAGTATATGTATGTGTGTGGGAAGGAATGTGGGGGGGGGGGGGGGGTCCTGTGTAACTATTTTTCATGCATTTAATATATTAATTATCTGGTAAATGCTCCCTAGGCTGTACTTGGGATGCCGAAGAATGACAGCTTTTCAACGAAGCTCCAAAGGCAGCCCATCAGCCCACAGTGTATTATGTCGGAGAGGTCAGGGTGGGGTTAATGTAACTTTTTATTTGCTGATTTTTCATAGACGGGAGCAAAGCTGGTAAGGGGAAAAAAAAAAAGAGAGAGAGACTGGAAAGAAGGTGCAAAAAGAGCAGAGATAATGGCAAGTGTGTTACATCCCCCTCCTGCCTCCCAGCCCGCTCCGTGGCACGTAGGTTGATTATGCAAAGGAGAGATGCTCGCAGCCTTCGCGGGATGCTCCTTCTCCAGGGGCTTCTCTGCAGAAAAGGGGACAAAAAACTGTGAGGGGAAAGTCTGTCAAAGAGACGACGGCAACGAGAAATCCCACATGCAATGACTAAACTCAAAATAGATCATCTGTCCTTGCTGAAAATAGATCTATCCAGGCAAAAAAAAAGGGGGGGAGGAAAGCTTGGCTGCTCGGGGGCTGTAAAGCAAAAGGCAGTAGGGAAACCTGAGCTGGATGTGCTGGAGTGAACTGAGCAGGGTGAGATCCTGCTCCTGCTTCACTTGATTTTTGCCTCTGCCAGGAGGGGTGGTCTTGGGCTCCACAAGTCCTCTGGGACTGTCCCTGTGGGGACCTGAAGCACCCTGAGGACAACTGCCTCTTCCTGCCCTCCTCTCGTCTTCCCTCCCCTCCTCTTGGGAAGGGTCTGGGGCAGCCCTGCTCTAATGGCTGGCTGTATCCAGTATTGATCTAAGAGCTAATAGGGGTTTAATTTTCCTTTAAAAGGCCTGTGAATGATCTCAGGAAAGAGATATATATATATTTTAATCCTATCTAAATCAAGTTGGAAAAGCTAAAGAAATTTGAAAGACTAAAACTTTTAGCTAGCAATTCTATAGCAAGGTCTCTGCGACTGTGCAGGAGGGTTTGTGTAGCTTTAGCATCTACCCTGTCAGGTGGAGGTAGTGGCATACAATATAGTGGGTTTTTATTTCAGCTAATAAAAAGATTGTTAATGTTGTATGTATTTGGTTTAAAAGTATAATTTGTGTGTGCACTATACAGTTGAATGAAGAATGTGCACACAATGTGTGTGCATTTATTGGGGGTTCAGTAGTGCTCCTGCTACATTTGAATTGAGTAAAATATGTCCCACTGAGTGTGAGTACTACAGCTCCAAACAATCCTAAACAAGGAGGGTTTGGTTATGCTGTATTCTTTGAGAAACCAAGCTTGTCCTGCATCCAGGGGAGGTCGAGGGGAGGAAGCCAGCTCTTGGGAGGCCACTTCACTGGTTGCTCTGACACGGAGGTGATGACAGCAGCCAGAAAAGTTCCTCTTGATGCTTTTTAGTACCACTCAGCACAGCTGCAATTCAGCAAATGGCTCTACCATGAGTTCCAGCTGCTTGACTGGCAGTGAGAGGACTCCCCAAATGCTTGAAGTTCAGCCTGATTTTGTTGGACAGGAACATGAAGGAGGAATGTGTGCTCAGGGGTTTTCTTGGGCTTGGGTTTTTGGGTTGTTTTGTTTTCTTTTGTGTTTTAAAGAGGACATCTGGTCCTGAGGAAGTGCCAGCAGAGACATGCAAACTGGCAGAATTTACAGAAGTTGTGGGTCAAGGTGACTGGAGTGGTGGACTCTCCAGTTTAGATCCCAAAGGCTTATTAATTATTTTCTGGATATCACCACGTAAGATATTTTGCCTGTTCCTATGGGAGATTGTGCAGGTTATTTTACTGTTCTTGTGGCTTTTCTGTTTCCCAGTGTGGAAGCAGAAAAATATTTTCCATCAAATTAGTGGTAGAAGTGTGTTTTGGTTTGGTTGGGGGGTTTTTGGTTCGGTTGGGCTTTTCTGTTGGTTTGTTTGGGGTTTTTTTGTTGGTTTGTTTTTGTTTTTTAAAGAGCTTGGTGTGGTGTTTGTCTTGCACAGAAAATAGAAATGGTGTGAAATGAAGGGTATGAAAAATGAGTGGTGGGAGACCATGACCCAAAGTGCTCTGAAGTCACAGGAAAGTCTCTCTCAGACTGGATACTAATCCTGGCACATTCAGCACATGCCAGAGGGCCACGAGGAGCTGCTGGCCCTTCTTGTTTGATATCTTACCTGCACATAGAGCTTAGACACACTGCACGGCTTCCCCAGGTCTCCCAGCTACATCCCAAGGCCCTTCCTGACCGGTGCTGGCTGGATCCATTCCTCTGACAGGTACAGCTCTGCCTGGGGAGGGCTGCTGCTCTGATCACCACGGCTCAGTAAGCTCCCCAGCTCACTTCCTCCTGTATTTTGCAGGAGAAATTACATTCTGTATCATATTTTCTTATGTTAATATTTTAGATTTCAGAAATGTAAAATAAATAGAATAATAGTTGGCAGGTAATACAGGACGCTCATAGAAACTTCATCAGAAAGGCACAAAAAACTATAGTAACAGCTAAAACTTCTCTTGCCTGGCAGAAATTGTTTCTGTCAATATTTTTAATTTCAGCTTGTGGAAGTGTAGACGGAATGGGATGGGGAAGTGAGGTCTGAGCAGATGGTGAGGAGCAGACTGATAAGCTTATTCTGCAGCCAAATATCTGAGCACAGAAATCCAGGCAATGGGGAGGCCCAGCACCTTCAGCTTTCTGCGTGCACTGGAAGAACTTTTGAGCATTTTAATTGTCTTTGACTGGTTTATTTAACAACTAAGAAATATGTTTAGATAATTCCACTTAATTGCAAAATCACGTCATCTAGGAAACAAAGGTAAAATAAACAAAAAGCTGCATTTTCAATTACCAGTAGTGCCTACCTTAATTTTCTTAAGGTGACTGGCATTTCATAAACCTCCAAAAGCTTGCTGTGGGAAGACCTGAGTTTGAGTAAGGTCTAATATAAACAGAACAGTTTAAAAATTGATTTCACAAAATGATGCCTTCACTATTTATGGGCTAATGTCAGTGCTAAAGCCCTGAAAGGGACTGGAAGCATGACTGTAACTGAATGACCTTTCCTGATTCTGCTTCACTTACTGCATCCATAGGGAAGAGCAACTGAAAGATCAAAGCTTGTTTTTTGTTCCTCAGATCTTTGGAGATTTAATGCAAGTGCAGCACTGGGATGCGACAGGATGTGCTGCTGTGATTTTGGTCATTTTCTTTGCCACCGGCTATTGTTTCCTTCCCGCGATTCCATGTGGCGTGAAATCTGTTTGCTTTCTGTCCGTCTGCGCCAAAGCCATCCTGAGTTGGGCTCCAGGTTCTCTTTGGTTCTTCAAACAAAGATTTATGCCGCTGCCAAGCCTTAGCAAGGTCGGCAGCGCAGCGGCACTGGGATCTGAGCGAGCGTTTGTGTTCTCAGTACGGAGCGGGAAAGGCGAGGCAGCCTGACAGCGGCTTCCGCACGAGTTTGTGTAGCAACGCGACAGGGAACCCCAGATGCCGTGGTCTCTGCTCTGATTCTTGTGGTGAGAGGGGGCTCTACCTACAGTAACCAGGTTTAGGTGCTGCATAGGTATTAGTAAAACTCCTGGCAAATGATGGAGAAGTTTTTGAGGAGGTCTGGACATAAAATGCTCTTCCATGGAGAGGTCGTGGTGATGTGCTGCTTCATCTGTTGGGTTGAGGTCCTCGCTTCCACATGGCTTGTCTCAGGTGTCTGTGTCACCTTTCCCCATCTCCACTAATCATTAAACCAGGCACAAGGCACATTAATTGCTTTGAAACTTAAAAATAAGATGCTTTGAGAACAAAATGGGTCATTCTGAGAGCTGTAACCACTCACAACTTGGTGCTTTTCTGTAGATCACACAAAAACAACAGTAAAAACCAGATCAGCTAAAATAGCAGGCGGGCACAGAGAGCAGATCCTTTCCAATTTGTGTTGGCATCTGTGACTATGTAGGATGAGTTTGGGGGAGTCAGAGCAAAGCCCCTGGAAAGGGGAACCCTCTTGGGATGGCCCTGAGAGGAGCTGGTTCTTTGGTGCAGCTCTTGGGTGCACACAGCCTGGCTGCCCTGGAGCCGCTGACAGCCACCGCTGCCCGCCTCTGCTGCGGGAGGAGTGCTGGGCCGACAGTTCTGACCTCATAAAACTGGATTGGAAATGCAGGCATGATTAACTTGCCATAGATTTATGTGGAATTAGTATGTGTTTCAACACTGGTGTTATAAATACAGGTTGCCCTCATCTAACCAGCGGGGCTTTACATAATTTCAGAAGGGCCCTCACAATGGCAGCTTTAAAATGACAAAGGAGGGAAGGAAAAGCTGAGCGTGGCAGGTACTGTATTAACTGCACCCCAAACGCTGCAGGGGATGGAGATGAGGGGGAAATGTATTTTTGAAGAGTGAGCCTGTGAAGGGGGAGAGGATGTTGGTACCGTGCCACATGGTGCAGCTCAACTGCAGGGCCTGGAACCACTCTGGGTACCACCGACCTCCCAGGTGTTCACCTCGTCCCCAACAGCACCCACAGCTCCAGCTCTGCCTTCGTGCTGCTGATCTGTGAGCTGGCTCTGCACTGACAGCAGTGAAATGCTGTCACTCCACACAGACACCTCACTTTTGGTTTCTCTGAGTTTGCCCCATTCCTGAGGGCACTGCAGAGACCCCCGAGAAGTCACCTGCCCAACGTGGCCAGGGAAGGGACCTGTGTCCCACGCTCTAACCACACACACGTTCTCTCTGAGCTCCGGGCTGTGCTTTTCAGCCATGCTGCCTTGCAATGCCAGCTTGAACTTCACCTAGAAGTTCCTTCCTCGCCACTTTTTGTGGTTTTTAATAACTCTGCAGTCTTTAAGACACGTCTGCAGGATTTTTGGTTAATAACTTGCTACGTGAGCAGCACAGTAAGGCAGTGGTGCCGGTGCAGGGCTACTCACTGTGCTGCTAAACGCTTGCTGCTCCGCATGGGAGCTCTCCTGTGAGCTCAGCGGGGCTGGGGGGCTGGCTGGCTTTATCCCAGAGCAGCCTTCAGGGGCACTGATCCTTGGGTACCTTTTGAGGTGTTTGCCCTGCCTGCTTTGCGTGTCATGCTTTGTGGTTTTAACCTGGAGAAGGAGCGTAAGTGGGCTGTGCTGAGCCTCAGGGAACGGAGACAGGACTCGCTGCAGGGTGGGCACCCCCAGGGACTCAGTTTGTGTGAAGGGGAGGAATGCTCAGCTCTGGGGTCCCAGCCATACTCCCCTCTGCTCAGTGCACTGCTCAGCTCTGGGGTCCCAGCGATACTCCCCTCTGCTCAGTGCACTGCTCAGCTCTGGGGTCCCAGCGATACTCCCCTCTGCTCGGTGCACTGCTCAGCTCTGGGGTCCCAGCCATACTCCCCTCTGCGCGGTGCACTGCTCAGCTCTGGGGTCCCAGCCATACTCCCCTCTGCTCGGTGCACTGCTCAGCTCTGGGGTCCCAGCGATACTCCCCTCTGCTCAGTGCACTGCTCAGCTCTGGGGTCCCAGCGATACGCCCCTCTGCTCAGTGCACGTGGAATCGGGGGGTTTTGCTCAGGGGTGTCAGCTAGAGAGGAACGTGCTTTAGAGAGAAGACGCTGGTTTCTTCACAGCCTGGCTCACAAGCTAGCACTGCTTTCCTCTTCCAAATAATCTTCAGCGTTAGAAGAACATTTCTTTGGCATCGCCGCACGACAGGTTGCCTCTCTGCAGAAGCACTGTATTGTGGTATGTTCAGGTGGTGGGCCAAAAGCTGCCTTAGCTCTGCCTTGTGCTGCTATTGCAGTGGCACACCAGCAAAGGTTCACTCAGACTGAGAGGAGAGGGTCCTGCTGGTGGTCTTATGGATATGTGTGTTGCAGGAGATTGTCTCCATTGTTGTCTTTTTTTCTTTGGATAATGATTTTTTTAGAGCTTCTGAATCTTCCAACAACTCATGTTTTAGGGTGAGTGCCAACCATCCAGACGAACTGCGGATGAAGGATCTATTTTTGCTTTAGCATATTTTTAACCTCTTTTTTTGTTGTTCCAAATGTATTCACGCCAGATTTAAAAACAAACAAAACCCACAAGGCATCCAGTGAGACTTTTTCATTTGTTAATACCTGAGAGAAGCCTGCTATGATACAGGGACCCTCTTGTTCTCTTGGAATCAGTTACAAAGGGAGCAGGTCAGGGCAAGCTGAGCTATTGAGCTAGCAGGGACGCGGCTGTGACCTGCCACCATGTGTGCTGCCCTCCCAGAAGGACTCTGGTGTCCCACCTGAGACAGGTTGCTCTCTGTCCTTCCCGGGGAGGCCAGATGTGCCCCTAACTAGAGGTATCTGTATATAAACCTGGAAGAGCTTTATTTGCAATTCTAATAGATACAACACAGAGCTTTTCAAACTGTTCAGTGTTTGCATTTCGCTGTGGCGGTTGTTAAGCTCTTGCACTGCACCCCAAGATGGTCAGTACCTGAAGGTCAGT
The DNA here is from genome assembly GCF_000700745.2 of Antrostomus carolinensis. NCBI lineage: Eukaryota > Metazoa > Chordata > Aves > Caprimulgiformes > Caprimulgidae > Antrostomus > Antrostomus carolinensis. The sequence goes on from NW_010331492.1 coordinate 105,427, forward strand.
GTGTGGGTGTCTGTCTAAACTGCTATATTTGGGTTGCTCAGGAACAGTATTTTTCTGGCACAGAGTACATGTATATCACAGTGTATGTACAGCTTCCTTTGACGTGTCTGTGTACGAATAGCTGTGACTGTACATCTGTGCACTCTGCTAGGCCTTGCTTCTTTCATCTGCTTCATCTCTAGCATGTGAGCAGTGCAGTTTGACTCTGTGAGGATATTTATTGGTAAAACAAATGTTAGAGACGGAGGCTGAGTGCGGTTTTAATTTTTTTCTCTATTAGTATTCTCTCTGTTATTACCCAGTTGTGTAACCACAGATGTCACAGGGGTTTGTACATATGTTTCCTGCTACAATCCAAGCAAACAGCGACGTTGCCTCCACCAGTGCACTGAATCTGCAACTTCTGAGAGGTGCTGGGGGCAGGTAGGTGAGGGAGGAGAGGAGTGGTCAGTAAAATCCAGACTATTACAGAATATAATCAGGAGCAGTTGGCAACCCCGCTCCCGCATATTCGCCAAGTGCTTGGTGATTCAGCCCTTCTCCATTTTCAGGCCAATGCGGCCGTCACTCTGAATTATTTTCAGTGAGCACTTCTATATCTCATGTCAGTTCCCAGTTCGAACCCATCACCGAGTGTCGAGGCTGCGACGTGCTGTACATGCCGATGAGCCGCCCCCCCCTCCCCTGCTTTGCTATTAACCTTTCCTTTTACCAGAGTTACCCCTTTGTCCTGCTGCAGTTTGCAGTGGCTGATAGAAGCAGCTGCCTGTGGCCAAACGAACATCACATTTACATTTTCTTTCTTGAACCAAACAGTGAGACGCAGAATTGCAGTAAATGATCTCCCCTTTCTCTTTTTACCTCCCCCTCAATCGTCTTTAATGCATTGCCTAGAAATCTATTTCTTATCTAATTTTACTAGATGGATCAACAGGGCTGAGGATGTAACCCTTTGTCATCTACGGAAATCTTTTTATCCCATAAAAATGATTAGATTTGATGCAATTAGGATTATGAGGAGGTGGGGGGAGCTGAAGACAGTGTGCCTTGTCTACTGCTGTCTACTGACACATTAACAGCCTGTTTATTAACTGCTTTCCATTTGGGCTACGAGCAATGCATTCTTATGCCTGATGAGCCCCGAGAAATGAACACGTGTGCGGTAGGAAATGTGAGCCTGGCTTTTTTGGCTGTCCCCCTCCCACCTTTCTGCATATGAATCTCGGAGGAGGGCCTTAACTGGGAACAAAACCCCAGCTGCTGGGAAAAATGGGTGTTTCCATTTAGTGGTGGCTCGTGTTTGTGTGTCATCTAGCAGGGTATTCCCTAGATCCATGAACATGGATCTGCTCCTCTTCCCTGCTGCCCCCTTTGGATCCCCTCTGATGGGTCTGAGGGGGTTGCACTAGAGGCAAAAGCGTGAGTGTTGGCTTCTTCCTCACCAGACCTGGGGGTGAATGGTTCACCCTCTTCTGCCAGTGCCAACCTGTGATTCAGCTGCATGTTCAGCTCAGGGGTGTTCCTGGGGAAATTATGATTTTAGTTTTGTGAGACAAGCTGCAACATTTTTTCCCTCTGATGCTATCAGAAAGAGAATCTGTAAGGGTTATACCCCAGGACACTTACCAGTACACCTTCCACATCCTCTCTGGCTTGTCTGCGTTTCTCCCTGGGGTTGTGCTGCCCAAACTGTGCTCTCCTACTTTGTCTTAGGGTCTGACCTGGTGTGAACACCAGTGGGTGCCTCCCAGTGTGCAGAGCATGATGGCATCGAGACAGAGAAGAGCAAGTCCCTCCCCAGTCAACAGGAAAACCCAGCAGGGGTTCATGCTGAGCTCAGGGAAGAGTTTCTGTGCCACAGTGGCTGTGTGTACGTGTGTGCTGAGATCCTGATGTCCGTGTGTTGGACACCTTTACCCAAACTTTGCGTGCAGGGTTCCCACCTGAGCAGTAGCTGCTTGGGAGAGGCATTAAGGTGTGTGCTAATGCTGAAGCTCTTCTGTGACACAAATCAAAGGACAGCACCAGCCTTTGTTTCTCACGGTTGTCAGTATGGTGTGAATATTTAATTTCCAAACATCTCTGTGTTACTTAACAGCAATGCAATTATTTTTCCTGGGTTTGTTTGCAGTTCAGAAATAATCTCATAACAACATAGCTCACCAACCTCCTCCTCTCTGCTTCTGCTGGTCATCTACATTTAATTGCAGCTTGTTCGATGCCTTTGCTTCAAGTTGCTAAAAATAACTTCAGAAATAAGTTTAATAGCAGCTGCACCCCCCGATCTGTCGCGCTGTGTTCTGCAGAACAGCACATCCCAGCAGGTTGCAGAGCCTGGCCGCGGGGGCTGGCGAGGGGACGGCCACGGGGGCTGGCAGTGCCCGTGCCCAGGAGAGCCCTGATGCTGCTGACGTGCCAGGTTCAGAGGCTGGGAGATGGCAACTGCAGGAGACCAGGGAAACACAATGTTACAGCCCAGTCCTTGCAAGGATTCCATAGAGCCATTACGGTTGGAAAAGACCTCAAAGATGAAGTCCAACCATCAACCCAGCAGCACCATGCCCACTAAACCATGTCCCTAAGTGCCACACCTACTTGTTCTTTAAATACCTGTTTCTTTTAAAACTATTCTTATTAAATGACCTCTGTTTAAAAATCAGGTTCTGGGAGCTTTGGAGAGATTTGCCTGCCCAAGGCTTTGTCCCGTGACCAGAATGTCTTAATGTGTCCTAGGCTAGCCAAGTTTACATTGTGTTAGTGGCAAAAGAAGACACAGATGACTTCTTATTCTAGCAAAGGAGGCTAAATCTTGGCTGTTACCTTTTTTTCTCAGTGAGGAGAGGGAAGTTAACCTGGCTCAGCTCCTTCTCATGCACCGGGCATTAGCACTGCCGGGCAGTACGCTTCAGTAGCTCTGGGGCTGCAGGTATTCAAAATACAACCACCCCTAGGATTTTCTGTTAAATGGAGTAAGGCTTGTGCTATATGGGGTTAAGCCTGTATCAGGATCAATTTTCCTTTCTCTTTTTGAATTCTTGGTGGGTTTTTTTTTGTTTGTTTTAGACTTGTGAACTGAAGAGAGACTTTTGTTGGACAGTGGTAAATCTCTCGTGTTCCTTTGAGCCAAATAAGTGCGAGGGAGCCCAGCAGCCTATGTGAGCACCTAAGAATCAAGGTGGGAACCTTGCAGTTTGGCACCAGCTTGGCTCTGTATCCCAGCAAAGCCATGTGCTGGGATGAGCATGTGTAGGAGCTGGTGTTCATTAGCCTTACTCCTTACTGGAGGGACAAATAGCCCCTCGTTATGAGGAGCAAAGCGTTGGTCCCCTGTCTGGGCTCTGTGATCCCAACGAGACCTCGGTAACTTTAGCACGCAGGGCACATTCTGTGCCTTGCAACTAATACACAGCACTGCCAGCGCTTCCACAGCCACTCCTTGTGCTCCAGATAGATAAGCCCAAATCCTCCATTTGAAATGCCACTAGCAAGACCCTTGAAGTGTTTATGCAACGTCTTCCCGTCTCTCCTGCCCTGCCGCAGCTCCCTTCCCTCCAGGGAAGGTGAAGGCCCAGCCTAAAGACATCACAGATTCTGAATGTGCCAATGTTGTGCCTCCCCCCTTGACTTCCAATTGAAAAAGATTACAAATAATGTTAAATAATATAGTTTATAACCTCAGGGCTGTTTTCAAAGGTGTATAGACCAGTTGTCAACAGGCAGAGAGGTAGGGAAGGGAAGGGAAATTATAGGCTGCACAAAAGAGGAAAGTAAAAGTGAAAGCTCCATAAAAGAAAGTGGAACTATTATGGAGCAAAATGCCAACTCATTACAAAACAGCCAAATAAGAGAGAAATACAGCTTTACCCGTAATAGCAGTTTACAAGGGAACATTGTATTGCAACATAACGGTGGTGCTATAATTTGCTCTAACAACTCCAATTATGCCTTTTATTGATTTGGCAACACATTTAATAGGAGTAGCCACACCTCTTGTGTTACAAATCATTAAAGGTGTTGAACAGTGTAATTTTAAAATTGTCCTTCTCCTACAGATGTCAGTGTGACAGCATAATTTCCCCTGATTTCTGCTATGTAAACAGCGCGTTACAGTAATTTCCCCCTTACAAAGCAGAAATGTTGTCAGCCTGGGTTTTTTTGTGCAGAAACATCCATTTAATATTTTCCCCCCAGTCTATTCTCCTAATTGCTGTTTTTTCCCCTTTTTCCTCTTTCTTTCTTTTTTCTTATCTTTGGAAAATAAACATGCTGTTTTGCCATCTTCTACAGCAACCTTAATTGCTACTTAAATCTTCAATATGCACTTAACACTGGGGAGGTAAAACCCTTTTGGTTCAATTCTGTTCCACTTCACTCAAGTAGCATTTCAGAGCTGGTTAAAAGCCACGTTATCTCCTGGTAGTGATTTTGACAGGTGATCGCAATTCCAGCACCAGTTTCCTTGCACAACTCGGAAAGCATCTCAGAAGAGAATCAAAACTTTCACATTTTTGTTTCCCTCCCACCACAGAGGATCTACATTTTGCTTAGGAATTAAAAAGGAACCTCTGTCGTGCTCAGAATAGGTTTTTAGGTGGGCACAAGGCTTTGAGTGGCCTTTCTGCACAGGCTTGGTAGCCAGGACCACCACCTTCCTTAGGCCCTGGAACAAAAGCTTGGCTTTAGGAAAAGCAGGACAAGGTGTCTCACAGGGCAGGACTTGGCCTTTATGCTACTTAAAAACTGAGGTGGAGTTTCTTGTGCTGGCAGAGGATGGTGGTTTGAAGATCCTGCTCAGCCATGCAGAGACCTTTCCTGCTGGCCTCTGCTCCTGGAGCTGGAGCGTGGGGTGAGCCAGGAGGACACATTTCCCTGCTCACAGCTCCAGCAGCACTTCAGTCCCACGGCAATGCGGCTGCAGGGCTCGCGGGGGACCGGGCAGACAAAGAATGTGTTTCCTCTCTCTCCTCAAGCCACATGCAGGCAGTGATGTGTGTAAATGAACCTGACAAGCTCTTTGAAAAACAAATAGAGGCCACCAACCAAGCTTTTGGCACGCCAACATGCCACATGTTTACACCAAAAGTGCCACATTGCCCTGTTTGCCCACTCCCAGCGCTGGCCCCCCGGCAGCAGCCGAGCGGGGCCTGGCTGCATTTGTCTGGCTCCAGCAAACTGTCTCATTAACAGCTGTGTGGAGAGGGGGGTGAAAAAGGGAAGGGAAAAAAACCCAACACCGACAAGGGTGACATTTTTCACGCTGGAGTGAGTAAAGCAGCTCTGTGTCCCGCTGCCAGGGCTGACCCCTGTCCCACCCCATCTGGCAGCCCCAGAACAAAGCGCTGTGAGCTGGGCTGGCACCCACCACGCACCCGCCTGCGCCCGGCTCTGCCGGGAGGCCTGGGGTGACATTTCACACCTGTGTGTGTCCTGAGGTGCCAGACAGAGCTGCTGGGCTCTCTCTTCCTTGGCCACCTCACGTTGATTCGGGTTAAGGCAGGGGGTGTGTGAACAGCCTGGCCAAGAGCAATGGTGGCTGCTACTGCAGGAGAGAAGGTCCCATCAGTTGGACGAGGAAGGTGCAACCACCATCACCGTCAGGAAAGGACTGACCCACAGCCATGGGACTTGCTCTGCTGCCCATGTTGGGGCGATGCCACGGTGCTGGAGGCAGTGCAGGGCTGTCTGGGTTTGGGAAGCTCAGGGTTTGGAAGGCTTCAGCTTTTGGCCATCCCAGTCATGTGTGGCTCGGTACTGGGACATGGTGTGTGGAAGCACTTCCACATCTGGAAGGCTTTCCAGCCAAGAGGGAAGGATTGCAGCAGCAATTGCCAAGTGATCTGCAGGTGCAGGAAGGAAAACCATGTCTGGTGTTGGCCAGACAAACTCGTGTGTAATTACCACCCATGCCTGGTGAACTTGAATTAAACCGGAAGCCGTAGCTTTAGCTTCAATGGAATCTGGGCAAATCATTAACTCAGAGTGACTTTATTGGATTAATTTCAGCTTGTTTGTGGAAATTTGGTAAGCTGAGCCACTCTCAGTTTTCTTAAATGTGTAAATGCATTTCTGAATAACTCCTGGGTGTAGGCTGTGCTGCAGTGCTTGTTGTACTGTGTTACCTTTACCAAAGAGAGGAGCAGGCTCAGATTTTTGGCACTTTTCAGAAGTTTTCTAGAGGTCCTTGTACAAAATACTGCCTCTGTGTAAGTGTCTGTTAGGGTGGGGATGGAAAAGGACTGCGGGGAAAAAAGTGTTACTGGGGACTAGAGAAATCTGTTTAAAAAAGAAAGTAGGAAGTCCCAGACTTGACGGTAGCAGTGAGGAGGATGGAGCGCTGGCTGCTTGTCCTGGGGCAGTCGGGGAGACACCGTGTGTGCCACCAGCACTGCCATCTCCTGCTTCTGGAGGGCTTTGGTTCATTGGGGAACTGCTGACAAGTGAAAAACCAGCTGAGCTTCTGGCTGCTGAGCACATTGTAGGGGACAAGGAGCTGGAGTAGAGAGAAGCGTGTTCTGAAGCGCTAGAGGCAGGTGAGCTCTGCAGCAGCTCTGTACCCGCTGCTGGATCAGGCACCCCGTGCACTGAGCAGATGAGTGATTTGCCTGGGAACACAGTGGCAAAATTAAAATAGAATCCTCAGAAGGCATTAAACTATTGCTTCTTCCAAGAAGTTTGGCTGTGCTAGAAAAGGCAAATAAAAAGGCAAATACAATGGGCTTTCACCCCTCTTAGTGAACAACGTGGAAGGTCCCTCAGGCCCAGCGCTGCCTTTGTGGAAGCAGAGCTGGCCGGGTGCTGGAGGGAGGGACGCAGCCGGGGCGGGGAACGGCGACGGGCTCTGTGCTGGGACTGGGGTTGACGTGGGGCTCCGAGCGTGGTATTAACTCCCAGCTTTGCTGGGAAGGAAATTTGTTTTGCTAGAACGAATCATTTGCATGCATTTTTCATTAGCGTTATTATCCCAGAGAAAGGCGGCTGTAAAGGAGAGATGTTCGGTGCCTCTGGGGAATTTTCCTAAGGGAGAAGGAAGGAGGGGAGCGGAGCTGAGGAGCAGCTCCTGTTGGTATTCTGGTGTGATGCCTCTGAACTGAGCTTCCCAATCAGATCAGACTTAATACCAGAGCCTGCTCAAATATACACATCGTAAGGAAAGATTTTTGGAGGGTTTATGCAGTTTGGTTTGCTTAGCTGTTCTCTGGATAGAAATTGTGAATTATTTTGCTCTTCTTGGTTTATACAACTGTTACCAGTGAAATTACCCCGTGTGCGAGACCCCTTGTTGTTTGTCAGGTTTGTCTTGGGTGTGCTAGGCGTCTGCAGGTGAGAAGGGAACCCAAGAGGCCTCCTCCATGACTGCTTTAAGGGAAGCAGAAAGCAGGAGCGCAGTGCATCTCTCTTGCTTCGTTTTTCCCCTCAATGCATCCTCCTTTGGGACAGTCAGGAGACCCAGGTGCCTTTTTAAACTACTATGGGAGAGCAGAAGTGGGATGGCAGATCTGTGAGCATCTCTGACCAGAGGGACTTGGGTGCCAGGTGAGGTGGATTTGCAGTGGGGTGATAAACTGGACAAATAGGAGCTGCTGGGTGTGGAGATGGAGTTCCCACGGCAGGGACGTGGGACTGACCCCCTCCAGCGGCCCCTGCCAGTGCCAGGCAGCACAAGCGGAGACTGGCTGGAGAGAGAGGTCCCCGAGGAGGAGATGGATGTGCAGCACAGGTTCTCTATAAATGTATAGCACAGCACAGATAATCTAAAAATAAGAAAAAAAATTCTCTTGGCTCAGTGAGGAATCTTCCCTCAGCGTGGATATAAAACAAATTAGCTGTGATGTAAACACAAGGCTTGGAGAGGCTGCAGCTGTGATTGCTGGTGGGAGGATATAGAAAGTAGGGCGATTCCTCTTTTCATAACGATTTTGATTCCATTTAAGTTGGAGATCAGATGCTCCCCAGTAAAGATATAAATTATAAAGGCACTAAACTTCAGTACCAATAAGCTCCCCAAATTTATTTGCATTTGTCATCTGGCAGTTTCATTTACAGTGAAGAAACTTTGACTGTGGATCAGATCTTTTTAATATTTCCTCATAACTTCCCAGTGACAATCAGTTTTTCCATTAGGAGAGATCAGACACGTAAGTAATACTGAGAGAGCTACATGAATACCAAGTCATTCATTAGGAGCAGTGCTGCTGCCGGGAATGCTGAGTGAATAGGCAGTGAGGGGACACTGGAAATTAAAGGTTATTCTGGGTTCATTAACTTCTGCACTCCTTTCTAAAACAAAACCTTGGGTGAGAGCAGCCTTTGACTTCTAAACGGGATCTCCTTGTCCCCTAATTTAAAAAATATTAACATCGTTTAACTGTTTCCCCTTTCTGCTTAATGTGTGCGAGGAAAAAAAAAGGGTTTGAATTAATGTCCCTGGAAGTGACGAGCACAGACAGATCTGTGTGTGTGTGTGTGTGAACATCTGCTTTGCTTTCCTTGCACCGTGAAGCCTTTCTGTGCACCTCTGCCTTGATGTGCAGCACCTTTCTGTGGTATTGATTAGCCACCAGGACTTTCTGGCTCCTGGAGCCCGAAGGAAGCAGGTCCATCCCACTCCGGCTGGCGGCGGGAGCCTGTGGTGCTTCTGGTGGGTTTCACTTTCTCTGACCATCTCTCCTGCAGTGGCAAAGCGGCTCTTGCTGGGCTGGTACCAAAAGTAGTTTGTTTCTGCTGCAGCCTCAAAGGCAGCAGATGCAATGGGGTGGGATAGGGGCTGATCTGTGATGGATGTCAGACCCTGCAGAGAAAATGTCACGCAGGTGGTCAGAAAGAGCCCACTGTCCCCATGCTGTTTCCATCCATAAAATAAATATGCTTTGCTGGGCTGGGTTTTTAAGCCTTTGGGTTATTACCTGGTAAACGTGGCTCATGTACGAGTGATAGTGATGGGTGACGTGCAGATTGGTTAAGGTCAGACAAAAATGGAGTCTTTATGTTTGGATCGGCACGTGGGAGGAACGACTCCACAGTCCATCCCATGGTGGTTTAGTTCATTGGTTAATCCCAGACAATTATTAAGTTTTCATCCCTCTTGGATTTGCCCCCAAGACACAACTACTTTGGTGATGGAGAAGAGTGACTGTAGAGTTCCCAGAGAGGAGCGTTTGTTTGGAGATGAGGAGTAGAGGTGTGGTGTAAATGGTCTGAAGGAGAATCTGGTGCTGAAGTTGCCTCACTGTTATTTGCCTCTTCCTCTGGGCCCTTGTTTTTCTGGACTTGCCCCTTGAGTTGTGCTTGTTGCGGCAGTTGCAGAGCAGGAGTCACCAGTGGACTGTATGGGCAGGTGTGTCCATCTTGATTCAGTCTCCAGAGCTTCAGTCTCGAGTTGGGAAAGCTCCAGAGCTGCTTCCCTCTGTCTGCCTGTAGCAGGGGGTGAAGCACATCCTTCAGTTCCTTCCCTTCCCCTGGGGCTCGGACCATGCGGCTGGGACACCCCGGCATGCGGATGCTGCAGAAGGTGCTCGCTGAGCGGAGGTGACTCTGAAGGCACCACATGCATGGTGGCCCACACAAGGTCATAGCTCCTTCCCAATGTGCCTGAGAGTCTCCACCACCTTCCTCTCGTGGAGGAAACATCTTGCCAGCCCCGTTGCGTGCTGCGTGGGTGAGCAGCTGTGCTCGGGCGCTGCGTTCCCTCCTGCCTGGCCCCTGTGCAGGAGCTTCCCCAGCTTCCCGCCGACCTCCTGACTCACCTGCGCGCGAGGAGCCGGGTACAACCGTGTTGTACTTTTGTTGTGGAGCCTGGATCCGTGTTCCTGCAGGGAAGGGGGAAGAAGCCTCACATCTTATTCTGTTCCCCCCCCTCATCCCTACATGAGTTAATCTGTTTAGCTTTTTAACCTGTGAGCTGGAGGAATTCTCAGCCATGGACAATGGGAAGCTTTTGAGCTGGGGATGGGAGAGGCGGAGAGGAGAGAGGATGGGGAAATCGTACAGGAGGTGGGGCTGGCTGCTGAGATAAAATATCCTCCTGAATTTCTGGCTGGAAAATTATGCTGATGGTGGAAGGCAAGAGGTTAAACTGAGGCAGAAAAGTTTGCGTCAGCCCTTTTTTGATTTCTCCCTTCTACCATTGCCCACCTCCTTTTCTCTCCTTTCTCCCCCCACCCCACCGTACCGTACCCCCTCCCCATTTGGGAAGAAGGAGGTTTGCTGGCTTTGTGTTTTAACTGTAGCAAAAAGATTAAATTGTTTACGAGCTGCGAGCCCTGGCTGCCTGGATGAGCTGGGAGAGACAAAGATAGACAGTCTAATTCTCCGGTGTACTTTGTGCTTCCGTCCCCCTGCGCTGCCACTAATTCTTTTATCTGGCCCCAACACTCCAGGCATTATGTGCATTCATAAAAAAAAAAAAGCTAAAAAAAATAAAAAAACCCTTACTGAAGCAGGCAAAATTACTGTTCTCTGCGCTTACCTCTGATAACAATCTCTTGAATACTGATTACTTTTTTTTTCCCCAACACAAAGCGACCAACACAAGTTGGTCTTTAACCCTTTATCTTTAGCAAGCAGAAAGACACGAGGAACATCTTACTCAGTTGGAAAAAAAAAAAAAAAAATAGCATACAGAAGAATTACTGTTATCTCCTAGCCAGAAGAGGAACAGCAGAGATAAGAAAAGCCTGAAGAATTAAAAGGAACGTTGCATTTGGGCTGTAAATTCGTGCTGAAGCTGGTTCTATTTGTCTGTCACCAGGGTTCATAATTTTTCGAGGTTGTTTTGATAGACTTATTGTGAAGACTGCATAGAAAACTCATCAGCATTTGTTGCCTCTGAGCATTATTGTCAGTGGTAACCGCATGGTTATAGACTGGAGGAAGATAATGGTTGAAGTATAAAGGAGATAAAGGCAAAACCTCTTCTCATTAAGGGCTATCTCCACCTCTGCAGACTCCCCAGTATTGAGTGACTGGCGCTACTGCGTTGGGCATAAATTAGAGCAAAAAAACTAAAGGCGGCATCATTATTTCGAAAAAGTTCTAATGACGTGCCACGAGCTTGAGACCTATTTACTCCAAAGTCTGACAATAAATCCAGAGAGAGCTTACTGTGGAGTGACCAGCGCTGCCTCCCTATCGATTGTACCCCGCGCACATCTGTCTGCAGGGAGCAGCTCCCAAGAGCAGCGTGGTCCTCCCCGCGCCATGGAGGGGGTCAGCTCCCACCTCTGGTGTACCCACAAACCCCAAAGCTCAACTGCTTCCCCTTGAGTAACACCCCTGATCACAGAATATTAGGGATTGGAAGGGACCTCGAAATATCATCCAGTCCAATCCCCCTGCCAGAGCAGGAACCTAAATGAGATCACACAGGAAGGTGTCCAGGTGGGTCTTGAATGTCTCCAGAGA